>NW_022060260.1:3697500-3947500 GCF_007364275.1 Archocentrus centrarchus
CTGAACAACATTATTATCTTGACTGGTTGACTAGGAATTTGTAGGTTTTTGTACAGACAGGGCAGCTTTGATATAGTAGCTGTTTCCAACACAAGTGTATGCAATGGTAGCAGCTAAAGCCATTTAATCCATTTCACCTAAGGTAGCAGGTAAATTAACTTTTATCTTTTTCAGTGTCACTTTAAAGAATTGATTGCCAGCTTAAAATGTATAGACATGAAATATGAATTGTCCCTGAAGTGGTAACTTTCTCATTAGAGGTAGCACTGTTGCCTCACAGCAAAAAGGTCTGGGTTCGAATCCACCTTGACCCGAGCCTTCCTGTGTGCAGTTTGCATGTTCTCCCGTGTCTGCGTGGGTTTTCTCCAGGTACTCCGGTTTCCTCCCACGGTCCACAGACATGCAGTTAGTGGGGTTAGGTTAACTGGTGATTCTAAATTGCCCATAGGTGTGAATGGTTGTCTGTCTCTCTGTGTTGGCCCTGCGACAGGCTGGTGACCTGTACAGGGTGTACCCCGCCTCTCACCCGATGACAGCTGGGAAAAACTCCTGCCAACAAGGATAAGTGGAAGAGAATGGATGGATAGAAAGTTTGTTTAAAAAATAGATTAAAGAGCAAATTAATAATTACTTGATAATTAATTAATAGTTAATAAGTGTCTTTGCAGCAGACTGCAAGATCAGTACATATTGATTGGTTCATGAATGCCTGTGAACTGATCAGACTTTCTTCACAAGAGGCTCCTGATAAACGCAGAACCAGCTAGTGAACAGCACACAACTAGTACCAACTTGTTCATTACTAATGATTTTGAGGCTTTTGAGGCTACCAGGTAGTGCATAATACAGGACGATTGTAGGCTAGTTAGCTAGTAATCCTTCATTACTTCGTCATAATTGTGTGTGTACTTGCCTTATTTCTGTCCTCTCAAGTAATGTGGTGTGCGATGCTGTCAGTTCACAGTTAGTCACGTACTGCAGGGGCTTAAAAACTTTTAGTTCCCAAAGCACACCAGAGGGCAAGCCTGTATTCACATCTACACAAGATAGTCTCTATGCCATCTAAAAATGTCATCTGTTTTTCTTTTCAGACTTAAACTACATTTATGACTTACATTTATGGCCAAAGCTCTAAGGTGTGTAGTTGTGCTCTACTTTTACACAGATTCTTTTTGGGGTTTTTTAAAGGTTCCCTTTTTTCAACCCCCTGGCTGACAGTCAGAGCTTTGTCAAGCTCTTACAATTGTGCTTCCCCTTTTTTTTTGTTTTCCTAATTATTATTTTAGGAGAAATGTGTATTGTACAGAAAGGTAAGAACTCATCTTGAGTTTTATTATAAGTTTTATGCAGTTTCATATTTGCAATAACAATATATTTATAACACCATCGCACCTGGACAAGTTTCGCAGCTATCATTTGGGAATCAGTGAATACTGTAAACCTCTGCAGCATTTACATAAACAAATATCAAATTAGTGGAAGCCATAGTAGCAAACTACTAAACTAACAGAAATTTGAAAACATGAACTGCACTTATTGAAATACTTGGACATCATTCATCTTTTTCCAGGTGAGAACCACGGTTTCAGACTTGGAGGTGGTAATTCTGCCACTTGGCGGGGATGAAAATTAGGTGGGGGAGGGGACATCACTTGATGAAGTTAACAAGACTACATCATCTGCAAAAAGCACAGAGAAGCTCCTGAAACCACCAAAATCCTTCAGCCCTTGCCTGCACCTAGAAAATCTGTCTGTAAAAATCATGAATCAAAAATTGGTAGCGTACATGAACCAAATAGGTCATAACAATGGGCCATATACTCCACTTTTCTGGAGCCCTCCTCAGGGGATGATATAATGTGCATTTGAATTCTATCAGGTCTGTTCACAGATGTGACAGAGAAGGTATTTGATGTGCAGCTTGATTTCAGTATTACAGACCTTTAACCACTAGTTTTCCTGAAAAGCACGTCTAACTTTTTTCCTTGACTGTCAAAAGACTGGAATGTCATGTAGGAAAATTAATCTACTGCCTATTAGTGTGATGAAAGCTTCCAAGATCCTTTTGTTTCATAACGTGAATAAATCTGCAAATTGCTCTGATCTAAAAACAAAGCACTGTGTTACTCCTTGTAACAGACTGTATAAGTGGCTGGACTGCTGTGAATCGGTGAGAAACAGCCAGCAGTAAGAATCTCTTCCTGACATCAAAGGACTACCATCTCACTTCTGTCAGCTCAGAGAGGGCGGGATGACAGAGGGCCGCCAGGCGGACACATATCTGCTGCAAGCTGAGCCCACTGAGCACTCTGCATTGAATGAATGTTGATGCCAAGGCCTGCACCACTGATGAAACCTCTGGTAACTATAGTGCCAAAAAGAAAGCTGAGACAATGTTCGCATCCACCCCAAGCAAGAAAATGCTGTTTCCTGAAACTGCTATCACACAGTTTTTATGTGAGTTTTATCATTATATGACATGTTTAAATTGTGCTCAAAGGCCTGAATTTGGGTATGTTTTTGCTTTAGCTTAGAGGGGTAAAGCTTCAAAGCATAGAACATTTGTAAAATGTCTAAACCAGAATCAGGACTTGGGTAAATTATTTTTATTCTTTGGAAATTAGTTTTTTATGAGAAAGAGTTCACTTTTGTACAGTTCAAAGTTACATATACATGGTTCGCAAAGGAAAGGAAAAACCAACATAAAGTGTATCAGATGTTGGGCCAAGGAGCTTCAAGGCTCCTTGGCATTGATTTTCCAAATCGTTGGAAATCCACTGGTATTCCATAGGATTAAGGACATAGCACATCATTCACATCATTTTCTTCCTCATCAAACCATTAAGTGAGCTCTTGTGTCCTATGACCACTCCCATCAGGAGAGAAATGTATCATCGCAGGATAAAGATGACCACTCTGAGCTAGTTAGTATTGATTTTTAGTTGCCCTTCTATTTAAGGGAACAAGTGGACCCAAACCATATGAGTAAAATACCCTCCACAACATAGCAGACCCACTGGATCCTTTGAGGCCAGGGAATTTCACTTTAAACATTGACCTGGGAATAACAGGGTCTGTACGTATTGTATAAATGCTCAGCCCAATGTTGAATTTAGTAAGCTGATTGATAAACAGTGTGCAAAGAGTAATGCACATACACACAGATAAATGAACTGAATGCAATAATTGAAGGAACACGCAATTGTCTTAAAAGATACAGTAATTCAGTTTAGTTTTACATATTTATCGTACAAGCTCACAACAAAAATCAGCTCAACGTGCTTTACAGTCTCAAATATGAAGAGTTGGGCAGCTCCAGGCCCTGACATGATACATACCTACTGGCTAAAGAAGCTAACTGCACTCCACGAGTGCCTGGCAGCACAAATGAACCAGCTGCTAGAGCTTAAGACACACCCAGAATGGCTGACTGAAGGCCGGACGGTCCTGATCCCAAAGAACCCCCCAGAAGGAACCAGTCCCATCCAACTACCGGCCCATAACGTGTGTCAGTACAACACGGAAATGCCTGTCAGGCATCATAGCAGCTAAGATGAGCAGGCACGTGGCACAATACATGAGCAGGGCCCAGAAAGGAATTGGTAGACAGACCAGGGGAGCAAAGCACCAGCTACTGGTAGCAGTCACTCGAGACCGCCAGACCCAACTGACCAACCTGTGCACCACCTGGATTGATTACAAGAAAGCCTATGACTCAATACCACACACATGGATCCTGGAATGCTGAGAACTGCAGAATGGGGATGTGGAGACCAACACTAGAGGCCAACTTCAAGCCAATTCCACAAGTCAACATACAGTGCGGGATTTACCAAGGAGATGCTCTGTCCTCTGTACTGTTCTGCATAGGCCTGAATCCCCTCAGCCAGCTCATCAACAAGACTGGCTACGGGGAATGGAGCATCAGCCACCTCCTGTACATGGATGACATCAAGCTGTATGCCAGAAGTGAACTGAAATTCACTGATCCACACCACCAGGATCTACAGGAATGATATCGGATGGTCATTCGGACTGGAGAAGTGTAGTCGAATGGTAACTAAGAGAGGAAAGTAGTCAGAACTGAGGGGAGTGTACTACCAGACAGCAACATTGCGGCATTACGGCAACATATATATATATATATGTTTATATAAAAGGAGAGCTTAAGGAGAGCACTATATTTTTTTAGTCCTCTTTCTTCACAGAGCACATGTCTTCTGTAATGTCATAGAAATAGTTTTCTTTACTCTCTTGTTGCTTACTGGCTGAAGGGAAAGAAGTTTTTAAGGATAACCATTCCAAATTTTTTCTATGAAACACATGAAAAAAAAGGCTTTGGTATGTGATTTGTTTATTGCTCATTTCAGCACAAAGCATTGTTATTACTTGGAACTTTTCTTTAGCCATAATAAAAATGGCCCACTCTTCCTAATCAGGTAATTTCTGCTTATTCTGTTATAAACCTTGTTCTTTGAGAACTGCAATATAAAACAATTCATTTATTCATAATTCTGACCTCAGCTCTTTTCTGGGATAATGCTCTTGTTTACTGGCAGTAATGAAGCCTGTGTAACTGGATAGGCCTTCCCCTTGTCCATATTTTTTGTACTGTAGCAGAAAATAACCTTTTACTTGAATTGTGATTTTTTTTTTTCTGTCTTTATATTTTGCAACAAGTAGAGGAGCATTGTGTTCTCATCAGGGCCTGAAAAGAGCCTTTGTTTGGCTCTGAACACCTGGACAGAGTTATCAGAGTGGCTCAGACTCTCCCTCCCATTTAGTCTTCCTCTTTGTCTGCCTATTTTTCAAATCCGTACATTTTTTCTAATCTGAACTTCCCCTCACCCTCCCACCCCACTGACCCATACTCTCTCTCACTTATTCTCTTGCTCTCGGTCTTCCAACCACTATGATAGCAGAACAACTTTTTTTTTTTTTAATGTGTGTATTTTGGGGGTTTTTCCCATCTTTGACCAGTCTTGCTGCGAAATTAGACATGATCTGTACATTTACATTATTTCCGTAGTAGTATTTTGTTCAGAAATAATAAATGTCACCTTTAACATTTGCTTTCCAGTTAATCATATGGAGGTGAAGGGAATGGCTTAACATCATTATCTTTTCATTAACTACTTAAAAAGCTTTTATTATCACATGGGGCTTGAATCATAGATGTTTCAGCTTCCCTGAAAAGATCGTTATTTTTAGTTTTGATAAATGCTGTTGTTTTTGCAGATTTATCAGCCTGTAAGACAATATTAGGGATTTTTTTTAAATCCCTAATATTGTTGAATAAAACAAAACAGAAATAGAAAAAACAAAGAAACAAAAACACAACTGAAGTGATTTGGGGGAGCTGATGGTAAATGGCTAATAGCAAACATCTATTTGCAGTATATGAATCATGCAATTAAAACACTCATTACCTTGCATCTTTTTCTCCCTCACAACACTGAAGAATCCTTTGTGTCATGGGCACTGGTTTGCTTGTGTTTCTTTTCTCCCTCTTTTCCTTCCTCAGGTGTAGGTTGGGTTGGGCAGGCAGGGCTCCACCTTTGGGTGGAGTCGCATCATTTACTTCTTGACATACACACCTATTGCTCATCTTCCTGATCTCCCTACCAGTATTTAAGAACCAGCTCATACATCCAATCTTCACCAGATTGTCTGCTTGCCAGTACAGTAATTAGTTACAGTGAACTGTGAAACTATTATAGTGAATTGTGTTTCTGTGTTTCGACGTGCTTTCCCTGCGCTTCATTTTAGTTTGCTTTCCAGTGGGTCTGAGGAGTCACTGTAACCATCTTGCTGATGATGATGATGATGATGATGATACTTTATTGATCCCACAATGGGGAAATTACAGTTAACGGAATACCCATCCAAGAAGACAAACTGAACAAACATGGGCAGACTGGTGAACTGTGGCCATGCTGCCCCCCTTCTGGAGGCGCTGCCATTGAAAAGACAGAAACAATAGTGAAAATATATAAGGATGAGTGAGGAAAAAAAATCAGCTCATACTGAGCTGATACACTTCTGGAAGCCGCCTACTGGAACTCCTTTTGCTTCATCACCTGCCTGCCCTCTCTCCTTCTACATTTTCATGAGCAAACCAGTGCGCCTTCCCCGGACCAAACTACTAATCTCACAAGTAAGCCTGACCGTTCATTCTCTTCTGTTTCTGGAACTGAAAACACTCTGCTTTCCATGGAACTAACACAGATTGACTCCCTGTCCGAGGCTCTGAACTCATCTCCACCGTTCCCCAGAATCTGAGTTTCCACTCCAAGAGATATCCTTTCTATACAATCATCTGTGTTAGATAAAGATTGAGAGTTTATTAATTCAGTCTCTATCAGGTCATACATTGGAGTCTGCTTTAGTTTCAGCAATTGTGCCTTGACAGTACAATCTGGCCACAATGGACTCTGCTGACCCAGTTAAGATTGAATTAGGCAAACAGGGTGCTGTGCTCATAGAGCACTAGTTGGCTCTCTACTTTCTGGGTGAGCAACAATACCTCCTAGATCAACGTATGACAAAAATGATGGACAAGATTCAGGCTATCTATGACAGGCTCCCATCTGCTCCCATAGGTCCCCCAGCTCGGCCCACTGGTGGCCTCTGAACCTTCATCTCCAGCAGGGGTAGCAACCATGGCCCCCATGGTTGCTGAGCTGGTCTTCCGAGACACAATGTTTCCCTTCCCCCAAGCCATTGGCTGGGGAGTTGAGATGGTGCAGGAGTTCCTGCTCCAGTGCTCTTTGACAATCTCCCATCATCTCGCTCTTTCCCTAATGACTCCTCAAAACTCTGCTACATGATCGCTCTCCTTCGAGGTAAACCATTAACCTGTGCCAAATCCTGTTTTTCTCACTAACTGTGTTCACATACACCTGTAATGATTTTCTAAACAAAGGCATATATCTGAGTAGTGCTCCTAATTGGCCTTAAAGCCTGCTGATTGGAGACTTGACCTTCATTAGAAAGTGTGCATTGCCAATTAGCCTGAGCAGCCAAGCTTGGAAGAAGAGATAACCTGGCACTTTCCCACAATAAAATGCTCTCTTAACTCTTACATTTGCACACATAGTGAATTGAATTATCACCATCTACAGCAGAAATAAAAAGTCTATTTCTAGCTAATTATTGTATTCAGGATGCAATATCATTACTGCATAAGTGCACGTGTTTACATGAGCAGAACATCCATACAGCTGGTCAAGCAAAGGTCAGATTGGATTTGTACAACAGTATCATACAATCTGCAGCATTTGAACTCTTTTACAAAATAATAATGTTTCATTGAGCCTATTCTTTGAAAAATATTTTCAGTACTATTGATTTGCATACTTACCAAAAAGGGGTGGCATGATAACTATATACTGACAATAACAATAATATTTGAAAAGTAAATATAATGTCAGTAATTCACATATAATAAAACTGGAAGTAACTGTGTAATTGTTTGATACAATTATGACTCTGATAGCATTACTGCTATTATTTTTTTCTAAATTTCTGCAGATATTGATTTGATATTATGTAATTTTTTTGACCATGATGATCATGAAGTGAAGCTCTGGGTCTTTACCACCCAGTATACACTAGTCACTTCCTTTTACAAATATATATTCAATTAAATTTTCACTTTGTGACGCAAAGAAATGTATTGTTGAGGTGAAGTGTTTCCAAATTGTTCCTTTCCTGCTTGTAGTAATATTCAATCAAAAATATTAATATAAATAAATAATAAATAAATGCATGAATTATATATCTGAAGATGGGGAAGGGATTGGAAATAAAGGGCTGAGGGCTGAGGGTATGAATATGGTAGAAACATCAGTAGAAACACTCACTCATCTTTCCTTTTAGTGATACAGAAAACTCTCCGGGTCAGACGCTCCTGGTCTCCCCCTGTTAGATATTCTAACAGATAATATCATTTGCAGAACACTTGCAGGGTCAATCCTGTGGTTTAAATATCAATTTAAACCACAAAGAGAAATAAAGTAATTCAGCCAGCAGCAGTTTCCTGCTTATTTGCATATATCTGGAGGTTTGCGTTATCCACAGTTTGCATTATCCTTCCCCTACATATCCACATACACAGACACCTCTCGCTCCCTCTCTCTCTCGGCTTCAGGCCAATCCAATTGAGTGTCTGTCTCTCAGTATGGAGTGTTACAAAGTTGCTGAAGTGAGAAATAGGCTTGCGAAAGCTCGTTGTCCTAATTAAACTGTGACAGAAAGAGTGACAAGAAGCGATGAAGGGGAAACAATAGCTGGCTGTGTACTAGTGCAAGTCCAGAGCAAGCGAACAGCTTTGTCTCCAAGAACAAAAGCACTCGCTTGCATGTGTTCAGTTCTATTCCACTCCAATCAGGCCCAGGTGCAAAAACCAACTTTGCGAGGAACATCACAACTCATAACACCTTTGCACGGTTGATGAACAGACTGCAGTCGCTCCAGATAGGCAGACGGAAGAAGATCAAAGCTGCCGTGTTGCGGTGTAAATACTGGGCAGCAGAATGAATCCAGTCTCATTAATTTCATTGGGTGGACTAGAAAACAGCCAAAGAATTCAGGTGTAAAATGTTCCTTCTGACTCCCTGTCTAGTTTTGCACACACCACGCATCTACTGCTATACTATTGGTTAGAAGGAAGATTACATGGACTGCATCTCCTTGCCATCATTATGATTTAGAGCGTCACTCTGTAAATGCAGCAGATGACCACTATGTCCCGCACAAGGCCTTAGTAATAAATGCACTATGATACATGTTGCCTGATGTTTCCAAAGTGCTGCAAGAACAAGAGTCCCCTCAGTTAAGGCTTGGATTTTTTTTTTCCATAGGGGCGGAGTTAGGCTCTCCCTGACAGTTGTTTGGAGAGGGGGAGGAACCCTGCGTCCTCATAAAAATCCCGTGGATGCGCTGACTGTTGAGTAGACGGAGCAGACAGACTGGCTTTGAACTGTACTGCTGACCAACAATGGCACAGAACGGAATAGAGAATGGGGTGGCAGAAGGGATCATAGCTTTGCCTTTTCCTCAGCCTGTTAAATTCCAAGGCATCACACACACCAAGGTAACGGGGCTCTGTATGTAGTCCAGCTACTCTCACTATGTTTCTAACTTTGGTTTATGTTATAAATGAGGTCAGATGTAAAATATTGGGAAAAAGTAAAGCCGTTACAGTGGCTGTTCATTTCCGCAGCTTTTCATCAACAATGAATGGCGCACATCCAGCAGCGGAAGGACATTTCCAACTTTCAACCCAGCCACAGGTGTCAAAATCTGTGACGTCGAAGAAGCAGACAAAGTAAGAAGGCAGCAGCTTTGCAGCTTTTGTTTAGTACATAAGAGTAATATTTATTTTGATTACTATGCCTCTGGGGGATAAAATACCATAAAAACCGTTGTTTTGAAAAGCATTTTCTAAGTTTATATTTAAAATACACATGTATTATTATTATTATTATTATTATTATTATTATTATTATTATTATTATTATAAATACATCATACATACATCATATTTGTTGTGCTTCTTTATGGCGAAATATTTTTGCAAAACTTCATGTAGATACGATACAATGTTCATTTTTGATTAAATGAAAAAAGAACTAAATAACAGCCTTTTGCCAAGCGGTGTTAAAAAAAAAGAAAAAGAAAAAAAAAGTTTATGATTATATTTATCGCACTCTCGGGACAGTTTTAATGGGAACTGAAATATTCGGCAATTATAATTAAGAAAAGGAGATTCGCCCTGAAACTGAAAGCAGGAAAAGATGATCCGTAAACACTGCTGATGAACATTTAGAGTTTTATAGATTCATTTTTTTAATAGACTTTTTATTTTACCCATGTCTGTGCTCCGATTTTTCTGCTTCATTCTTATTAATTAATTTATTTATTGTGTGAAGGAAGATGTAGACAAAGCGGTGGTGGCAGCAAAGACTGCCAAGCAAAGAGGCTCTCCGTGGCAGAGAATGGGCACGTCCAGCCGGGCGAGGCTGCTGCACAAACTGGCGGACCTGATGGAGCGAGACCGGCTCCTGCTGGCGGTGAGCTCTTCCGTATGCTACATACGTACAATATCAATATAATGCTTTCTGCAGACAGCTGTATAAACTCTGATTTCCTGGATTCTTCATACCGTTGTACTGCTATAGGATAATGTCATTCTTTAGATTATTTATGAAGAGGACAGATCATTCAAATAAGAGTACCAAGCGACTTTATACTGTTAAAATCAATTATTATTCAATTACAAAATTTACTTTCTAAAGACATTGCGATATTAGCTGATGTTTCAAAATAAATGATCAATTATACAACAGTTTTAGCTACTGTTTGATCATCATGATTCAAGACAAACTTATTGAACATGCTGAACGTTCTGCCTCGCTGATTTCCAGAGATAAAATATGTTGAAATTTTGAGGTGTCTATTCAAATCCTGTAGCCAGGTTAAAAGGACAAAGGACAAAAACTACAATTCAGTCACAATAAAGGGTTGGTGTTCAAGAGTTGTGAATCTTGAGCCTTTTGGTTTCTGATTTAATAATAAAAATTACTACAATAATGATGAATTAACCAACGGCCTAACAAAGGCAGTAAGTTGTGGTTGTTTTTTCTAATTCAGTCCTTGTGAGGATTAAACACTTCATTTCAGGCTTAGTTTTAGGTTCGAGTTAAGGGTTTAGAACATTTTTGATAGTTTAACATGTAAGTAAGAGGCTTACACGTGCATTAATGTTAACGAGTCTGCTCATAAAGACAGTGAAACAAGCAGCCACGCACAACAGAGATCACCTTTTAATAAAAACAACAACTGCTTATACAAACAATCACAGATTTACTGAGGTCCTCAGTAATACACCCACCACATAAACAGAGATTTCACAAATGACTAAGCCTTTTTCTGAGGCATGAAGGCCTAAAGTTTTTTTCTTTTTGACACCATTTCAGTGTTATTAAATGTACATGTTCATTTATTACTTTTCTAAGATTTTAGTTATATATGCAAAAAGCTAAAAAAAAAAAAAAAAAAAAAACTGTATGGAACATGGATACTACTTTGTAATTCTTTAGACTCTGGAAACTCTGGACACAGGGAAGCCCTTCCTTCAGTCCTTCTTCATTGACCTGGAAGGCAGCATCCAAACCCTTCGCTACTTTGCAGGCTGGGCTGACAAGATTCAGGGCAAGACTCTGCCTGTAGGTGAGTGTGTGTCCTCTAATTGTCAAGCCATAGTGTATGTACAGTATGCGTGTTTAAATAAATGCAATCACTTCAGTGAGTATTGATACCCTTCGTTTTTTGTATACTATATTATAACATGGTATTTGCCATAATATGAAAGTGATTTAAAAAAAAAAATCCCTTAAAAAACAGATTGTTGTTGTTGCTGCTGTTGTTAATTAAGTACCCTTTAATGGAGCGCCACAAATTGTGGTCAGAAGGATCTTGTTCGCTTTAATAGTCCTGGAGTCCGCGTATTTCTAAAATTTAAATTGTATTCATTTGTGGGTAACTGAACAGATATTCTTGAAGGGTCCAAGGCTTTGACATCTTGGAATTCAGACTGTGTCACAACAAAAACCAACCCATCAATTCCAAGCAATGATCTGCAGGGGAGGTATTAATCAGGGCAAGGGTGTGAAACCAATTGTAAAGCCATGAATCTTCTCAAAATTTGTGAAATGGAGTTGTGGAACCAGTAATATTCTACTGGTGACCATGTACCATGTAATATTCACTCTAACAGCGCTTAAAAAGTTTGTATGTCGCATGTTTAGAGAACAGTATGCACTGCTTATCATTCGGCTAACACCACCCCTACATGGAAGCATGTTAGTTTGTAAATGAGAGTTAGATGTTTCCATCTATAAAATTATCCAATATTTCTTTATTGATCAATTGATATTGGTTTTAAAAAGAAGTTTAAAAAACAAAATACTTCACTTTGACCAACACAATCTCACACCTAAGTCATATACTAGTGCTTGGCCAGGACTCATTGGCTTTACATTGTGATGCTCTAGGTTCCCATTTAGCATGATTTATCAAAATGCAAGATAGTCCAATGCTCCCTTAGCATTTACAGTCAGGTCCATAATTTGTAGGACAAAGACAGTTTTTGTAGTGTATTTTAAATCACTCAATATGTGCAGACTCTCAGCTTTAATTCAAGGGGTTTTGCAAAAAAATTGTATTTACTGTTTATGAATTACAGCCAGTTTTACCTTATTAAGTGAACAAAGTAATAGAATTTAAAACATGAGGAATGGTAATACTCGGATGAAAATCCGTTGCAGTCAGTAACTGCCTGAAGTCTGGAACTCGTGAGCATCACTAAGTGCTGTGTTTCCTCTGTCAGGCTTCACTGCAGCCACCTTCAGTTGTGGTTTATGGGTCTTACTGCATTCTATTTTATTTTTAATAATTGAATGCTCTTTGGGTTTAGATCAAGTGACTGACTTGGCCTTTGAAGAATATCCGATTTCTTTGCTTGAAGTCTCTTGGGTTGCTGTTGCAGTATGCATTGTCCACTTGCACTGTGAATTACTGTGCAATCAGCTCTGCAGCACTTGGCTAAATCTGAGCAGAGAGTATAGCCCTGTACACTTCGAAATTCATCCGGGTACTTCTATCAGCGCGCACATCATCAATAAATTCTAGGGACAGCCATACATGCCCATGCCATAACAATTTCTCCATCATTTTTGACAGATTATGTCGCATGCTCTGGATTTACATAAACTATTTTTCTCCTTCTCCATACGTTTCTCTTCCCATCATTCTGTTAGAGGTTAATCTGCGTTTCATCTGTCCAAATAATTAAGAATTTTTGATGTTTTCTGGCAAAGTCTAATCTGACTTCTGAGTTCTGCTCGTTGTCCTTGGTCTTGTTTCTTGATTGTAGACCTTAACGATTACATGCAGCCTCCTTGAGAGCCTTCTCGACTTGGTTAAATGTTGTGGTTGTTTTTTCTTAACACTGGAAATAATTCTGGTATTATGCACTTTGTAGTTGTCTTTTGGAGTGTATTCATTATTTTTAAGAACATACCAGATTTCCAGGTCATGTTTGTAAATGAGAACTGGTTCTCAAATATTTTACCTGGTAAAATAAAGGTTAAAAGAAAATTGACCACTCCTAAAGTTTTTGTGATCAGTCTGATTGGTATAATTTATATTTTGTTTGTTTGTTTTTTCGGCCTGATGATGCCCCCCTCACTTGATCTGACATCTCTTTGGGCCTCATATTTAAAATTACAGCTATAAAATACAAATTCAACACTTTGAATCAAGACTGTACAAAAGAAAAAATCAAAATATCAAGGAAGCACGATCAAATATATTTTTTTGGAATTTTCTCAGCGTTTATATTGTTGTCGACTTTACTAAAATTTACACATTGAGACAGAAATTCTGGCAACCTGATTTTTTTTTTCCATTCTCCTCATTACTGTGACGTTAACAATAAATTCCATCTTCAGTGTGAACCAGGGACTTTCCATGTGTTTGGCAACTGTGCTAACACTTCGTCAAGGTACTACATGAGCACGCCTAAATTAAATTATGTGTTATGCAGTACTGCTGAATGTATTTTTGGATGTAGTCAGAAAATTTACTGAAATAAGGATGTTGCCTTTTGAGCAACAATTAATCTTTGAAATAAAGATTAAAAAAATTTTGAACTCTTACCAATCAGTGCATTTACTGTTGGTTTGGAAAAATTATGAAACTGAAATGCCCTCAATATCCCATGCTGTGATACCCGTGTGGAGCTGTCAGAAAGCAGTTACTGCATGATATTTGATCAATCTTTTCAGATCGTTCAAGTAACAAGTGAGCATGTAAACAGGTAACAAGTAAAATTGAAATACATCCAAATAATGGAGTTTTATATATAAATATATATAATTTTTTCTTTTTTTTCCTTTTTTTACATTATTCATGCTTCCCTTGGGCAATATTAGAAAACAGATAGACACTTGCCCTACTTTTAAGACCCATCCATCCATTTTCTTCTTTTTATCCGGTGCCGGGTCACAGGGGCAGTATCCTAAGCAGAGAAGTCCAGACCTCCTTCTCCCCAGCCACCTCCTCCCGCTCATGTGTTGGAACACTGAGGCATTCACCCTTTTTTATCAGTTGAAGTCCTGGGATACTACTTATCTGGTCAGTTAGGTAGTAGAGGGGGTTGTTAATCAGTTTCAGCTGATTTGGTGGTAATGAAATTAACAACACATGCACTAGAGCAGTGGTTCCCAAAGTGTGGGCCGCAGCCCCCTGGTGGGCCGAAGGTACTGCAAGAGAGAAACAGTAATAACAGAAATTCAGTTTAAAATGACTCAC
This sequence comes from Archocentrus centrarchus, assembly GCF_007364275.1. Classification (NCBI taxonomy): domain Eukaryota; kingdom Metazoa; phylum Chordata; class Actinopteri; order Cichliformes; family Cichlidae; genus Archocentrus; species Archocentrus centrarchus. The sequence goes on from NW_022060260.1 coordinate 3,711,880, forward strand.
AAGTATGCATAGTTTCATACTTTTATAAATGTATTCATTTATATAAAAAGTGAATTAAATCTGGTAATACAGTAGGAGGTGGGTAGTTTGTGATACTGCTCATTATCTGACCTGAATTTACTGCTCTTGTATTGAAGTTTGTGTAACAGTGGCAAGTGGGTCACATATTGGCATTAGCACTTTACATATGTCTGGGTAGTATTAGCAATTGTTTATGTTTTTTAAATCAATTTTTTTTAAAGGAAATACATCACTTTCTTTTGTGTTTTGATGAGAGTGGCTTCTAGTGGAGATAATTTCACAGGCCGGCACTACCTGACCGGGGTTGGGGGGTGGGAGAGTCATTGGACCCGTGGGATTTTGTGGTTTTTTAAGGGGGCCGCAGCACTCTTGACTTTGGGTACCACTGCACCCAAAACAACCCCGAAAACAGCAATGCTTCTACAGGTGGGGCAATATTTCTTTCACTAGGCTTGCATTTGTCTAGAGTCAGTGTCACTGCTTGTAGCAGGAGGCAGTACCTGGACCCTACAGAGGTTGCACAGGTAGTCCAACTCCTCCAGGATGGCACATCGATACATACCTTTGCCAAAAGGTTTGCTGTGTCTTCCAACACAGTCTGAAGAGCATGGAGGAGATTCCTGGAGACAGGGCTGTAGAAGGTCCTTAACTCATCAGCAGGACTGATATCTGCTCCTTTGTGCAAGGAGGAACAGGATGAGCACTGCCAGAGCTACAAAATGACCCCCATCAGCCCACTTGTGTGAATGTCTCTGACCACACTATCATAAACAGACTCACTAGTGCTGTGTGCTTTTTGCAAATGAGAGCAGGTTCACACTGAGCACATGTGACAGACGTGAATGGGTCTGGAGAAGTTGTGAAGAACATTATGCTGCCTATCACATCGTCCTCCTGGTGCATGATAATACCTGGCCTCATGTAGGGAGGGTATGCAGGCAGTTCCTGGAGGATGAAGGAATTGATACCATTGACTGACCCCACATTCACCTGACCTAAATTCACTAGAACGCCTGTGGGGCATTATGCTTTGGTCTGTCTCATACCACCAGATTACTCAGTGAGGCCCTGGACCAGATCTCTTTTTTTGTTTGTTTTACCAATTGGATGAAAAGCTTCAGAGCTTCACAAGATTTCATGGCGATCACTAGCAGTTACCTGATGTATACATTGTCTTTCTACCCCACAGACATGTAGTTCTATGTAAAGGTTCCAAAGCTCTTTCAGATCTGGTCTTGAATTCCACAGTTTGTATTATCTGCTTTTGCTTAATGTCATTTCAGTTGAAATTGCAAGTTGGGAGTGATCTGGTTATTTTTGATAACTTTTCCCTAAATGTAACTGGTTTCATTTTTAGATCTTAAGTGGCTGCTCAGGGAAGCTGATTGTTGTTGAATGTTGAGATTCAAAGAATTTGCATTTATCTGAAATTTCTAATGAAGTTCTATAACATTTTAAATAAGAAAATATAATTTAAAAACTGTCAAGCTAAAGTTATATCAGTAGATTTAATATTTTGTGTCTAACTGCTCACTTCATTTATTCACTTTTTCAGTTATTGCATGCGGTTTAATTCATTTCAGCATGGGCAGATCTATTCTTCTTTACTTTACAAGGTACATGTGAAATATTAGTAAATATGACTGACTACAATTCAGTTCAATTTATATAGTGCCAAATCATAACAAGTCACCTCAATGCTCCTTATACTGTAAGGTAAAGACCCCACAATAATGGGAAACCCCAATGATCAGATGACACCCAATAAGCAAGCACTTGGCAACAGTGGGAAAGAAAAATTCCCTTTTAACAGGAAGAAACTTCTGCCAGAACCAGGGTTGGGGAGGAGTCAGGAGTTGGGGGGTGAGGGGAGGAAAACAGGACAAAAGACACACTGTGGGAGAGAGCTCGAGATTAATAATAACCAGTGATTAAATGCAAAGTGGTGTACAAATACATAGAAAGTGATGAAGTGAATAAAGAAGAAACTAAGGGTTAAGGGCCACCTAATTAAGCCTAAACTATAAGCTTGATCAAAAAAGAAGGTTTTGACACTAATCTTAAAAGTAGAGGGTGTCTGTCTCCTGAATCCAAACTGGGAGTTAGTTCCATAGAAGAGGGGCCTGAAAACAGAGTCTGTTGCTCCCATTCTACTTTTAAATTGTATAATGTAAATAGAATTGATCCCCGCACAGAACCCTGTAGAACTCCGTAATAAACCTTAGTGTCTGAAGAAGACTCCCCATTTACATTAACAATTTGGAGTCTTTTAGATATATATGATTCAAACCACTGTAGCCCAGTTTCCTTAATACCTACAGTATGTTATTATCACTATTGGAGACCATTAAGATCATTTGTAACCTTCACTAATGCTGTTTCTGTACTGTGATGAATTTTGAATCCTTACGGAAATGTTTCAAATAAATCATTCCCCTGCAGATGATCAGTTTTACAACTACTCTTTCAAGAATTTTTGAAATAAAAGAGAGGTTGGATATTGGCCTATATTAGCTGACAGCTGGATCAAGTGACAGCTAGTAGTGCTTTATTTACCAGCCCCTTAAATACCTGTGTTACATAGCCCATTAATTGAGATAGAATAATCATATTTAAGATCAAAGCATCAATTAATAGTAGGACTTCTTTGAGCAGTCTTGCAGGAAAAGGCATGTTGATGTTTGGAGGAAGTAACCACTGAGCCCAAACTAACACCAGCAGTATTGAAAGTAGCTGTATGTAATGATGTCCGTGAGATGGTTATGAATATTTTTTTTTTCTCTAGTGGTTAAAATTTTATTTGTGAAGACATTCATGAAGTCATTGTTATTTAGGGTTAAAGGAATACTCGGCTCCACAGAGCTCTGACTCTTTGTCAGCCTGGCTACAGTGCTGAAAAAAAAACCTGGGTTCTTCTTATTTTCTTCAATCAGTGATGAATAGTAAGATGTCCTAGCTTTACAGAGGGCTTTTTTTTTTTTTAAATCAACAAAATATTTTTCCAGACTATATTAAGATCTTCTAAATTAGTGGGACACTATTTCCTCTCAAGCTTACAGGTTATCTGCTTTTAAGTGCACATTTGTGAGTTATACCTGGGAGTCAGGCACCTCTGATTTAAGGCTTTCTTTTTCCAGAGGAGCCACAGTATCTAGGGTCATGCATACTTGATGTACATACATAGATGTAAGACTATTAATGAGCCTTAATGACCTCTGTGGGAGTCGAGTTTAAGTAGCTGTTCTGCATTGTGCTGGCACATGGCATTGACGGTAACAGTGGAGGAATTATATCCTTAAACTTAGCGACAGCACTTCAGAAAGACTTCCACTGTAATGAAATGTATTCCCCACTGCTGTGTAATCCATTATTGTAGATGTAAAGGTTATTAAGAAATGACAAAGGGGTCATTCCATATGAACTCAACCAATGGGTCCCCAGGTCACCATCTCATAGTACCTCTATGTGTATAATGAACACATGCAAAATTATAGGCTTCAGCTCCAAAGGGCTTCTGAGATATGGCCCTCCAAACATTGGGTGCTGTGCCCTATATTTGACCTTGTGAATCCATCCATCCATCCATCCATTCGCTTCCACTTATCCTGTTCAGGGTTGCGGGGGGGCTGGAGCCTATCCCAGCTGTCATAGGGCGAGAGGCAGGGTACACCCTGAACAGGTCGCCAGCCTGTCACAGGGCTAACACAGAACATGAACAAGCCTTTCACACTCACTTTCACGATTTTCAATTTTCTAACATTTAAACAGGCAATATCTCCCACATGAATAATACGCTTAGCCTGAAAATTGGTGTCCTGGGTAATTTTGGCCCAGACTTTCAGGATCTGACATCCTGAATGTTGTATCTTCTCTCTTATTCAAGTTATTAACCCCTTAAAAACCAATATTTTTACAGGCGAAAATAAAAAAATGATGCCAGGATCTCTCTCAGAGCCCACTTAATGCCATATTCCTATTATTTACAGACAGTTGTGTGTGTTTGGGGAAGATTAGCTCTGTACAAAACATAAAATTGGAATTAAGGGACTCAGAAAAGGGTCCCGGGTGAAAAAAAAAAAAAAAAGACTTTTTTGCTTGTTTTTGCCTGTCCGGTTGGGCACCTGGGCAATTGCTCAAGGTAATGGCACTTGGTCAATATAATTTCCTCAAAAGTTCTACTTGTTTTCTCATCTCCTTCTTTGTTTTATAATCATTTGAAATATAGGTGTTTTTGGCCAAAAGCTCCAGGTTAAAATCACCTACTGTATTTTATCTGAACTGAGCATAAAAACTCTGAGAAATCAGATAGAAAATTGAAAAATAGAGTAAGTGCCAGGTGGACGATAGATAATAGCAAATAAAAAAGGTTTTTGAGTTTTCCAATTAGGGTGTAAAAGGCTGAGTCAGGCTTTCAGGTGAATGTTTGATTAATAAGCTGAAAGATTCCTGCTGCTTCTCCTCCTCAGCCTGTACTGTAAGGCAGAATAAATCAATGTGTTGATCAATTATTAAATCATTTTCTAACAGGGACTTGGAAGAGCGAGATCTAATGTTTAATAATCCACATTTAACTGTTTTACTCTTTGTTGCAGTTGAGGATGTTATATTGTTCTTTCTTTGTGAAGTTTTATGCTTAAATAATTTTTGCTGATTTTTGGTGAAGTTGCAGACTAACACAATAATAACTTTAGTTACCTCCACATTCCCACATGTTTTCCTTAGCAGGTGTGTTACAGAGTGGGGAAAAACTGTGTGAAACATCAACAGGTTGATGGTGTACCAGGAGCTTCTATTTACGGCTACACTTCCGAACCACCACCATTTTTTTTTTTTTTTTTTGCAAGACCCCTACAGCAACTTAATTACTACAGAGCAAGTGACTTGACCTGCCTCAGAATTGTCCTCCACCCTGGGTGGTATCTCATTCAGTTTCTTTCTTTCTGTCAGATCCTGCTTTTCTTCTTCTCTGCGGGACAGCAGATGGACAAAACACAATTGCCTTTTCCTCCCAATTAGATCCTAATAGCGGTGGGAGACAAAAGACACAGGGGAACAAAAGGAAGAGGAAGAGGCTGAGATAGTAATCAGTGAGGTGCAACAGTCTGAGGATTAATGATCAGTGCTGGCTGAATGCCTCTCCAAGCTGCCATCCACTCAGTCATTTATCTCCAGATTCACACTGCAGTAGTCTGACAATTAGCCATCATGATGACACACATAACTTGTTTGATGAAAACTGCAAAGTAGGCTACTACACCCTGTGTGATGGAATTTACAGTTTAGAGCGAGATTTTGCCGTAGAGCTGCCGTATAGACTGCTAGTCTAACTAAAGTAACTTTTTTTTGGGGGGGGGGGGGGGGGGGGGGGGGGGATTCATCACAGGTTGTCACTGTTGTGTAATAGAAACTTCAGTAATAACCAGAGGTTTCTCCTGAATTATATATTTTCTAGGTTGCTGTTATTCAGTGCAATTCATCTGAAAACTAGAATAAACCTATTGCAGTTAAATGCTACTACATCTACAAGGATGGAGTCAAAAGTAACACTGCTTTTCCAGCCAACGGTGTGAATGATAACTGAGGCAGAGGCAGAAAGAAACCTGGACACATAAAAAATGAAAAAAGAGGTTTATATACAGCCTGAAACACATTAGCCAGGAAACATCTGTGGAGTGAATAAAGAGGTTCAGATCATCAGAGCTGCAATGCTCCTCAGTCTACCTTTAGTTAGCTGCAACTGAACATGAACTATTCTGGTGACTCAAGGCAGCTGAAGAAGAATTATGCTGAGGGAGAGTCTTGGATACTGTATGTGATCACTCACATGAGAACCTGGAGAAGTTCAGTGTGTAGACTGGAAGACCAGATTTGACCAGTTATCGTCTGACCGTCTGGAACATCAGTTTAGAGTACACATTAGCTCATGTATATGCTGTTAGATAACTCATCTGTAGAACATAAATAAATAAGTTAAATAGCACACTGGAACCTGGCAATACATTTAAAGCAAACCCCAAAAGGTTGAGGTTTAAAATGATTTAATAGGCTTTAAGGATGTTCCAGCACTTCAATTCCTGTTTTAATTTCAGTTACACCTTTATTGTAAGTTTTTTCTATTTTTTAGCTGTGATCCCAGTAAAATGGTCCAAGAACACGTAAAAAGCAGCATAAAGCTGTAATCCACACTGGATAATAGTCTGAATTGCAAATTTTATATATGTTCAGCACATATGGAGTTTGTAATTCAAGGTTTAACCCTGGGTTTTCATAATTACAGATATGGTTCATTTCTTAATGGGGCAACTTATGCTGCAGACATAAACTGCTTTTAGAGCACATTAAATTCAAAATAAAGGATCAGTACTTACAAAACTACCACCAGATCAGGCATTTCTCTGCAAATTAGTGTCACTATTCCTTAAACAATAATTTTAAAGCCATTTCATAAGAATGTTTATGCACACTATCCTCACATGGACTCAATCAACAACAAGATGGGATGTGTATTCCTATGTCATTAAACCTAAAACAAAAATATGTGAATAAATTTTAGTCCATCTGTCCCTCCTTTTACTTAACCGCTTATCGAGTTCCAGGATTGATGGAGTCTATCCTAGCTGTCAATGAACATAAATATTCACAGTATTACATAAACACCTCCAGTCTGAGTATAATGTCTCAAACTAATTTTGATTGTCTGTCTGCCTGTCTGTATTTTACAGATGAAAGCTTCATGTGTTTAACCAAACACGAGCCTGTTGGCGTATGTGGAGCCATCATTCCAGTAAGTCCACAGTAATAAAGTGTGAAAGATTTCTGCATAACTTTAATCACACAGACAATGAGGTGCATGTAATCAGAATAAAACAACAAAACATTGTTAGACTCTGTGTCTCTCCCTTAGGTTTAAAAAAAAAAAAGTGCCACTGGCTGTGTTTCTTTTTCCTAACACAGCAATAAATTTTAACAGAATGAGATCGAGCTGCCACGGCGCTCAGCCCTGGTAAACTGTTTGGCACCTTATCCCTGTTTGCAGCTGAAGGTTTCTGTGATCTAATATAATACAAATTACTAGTTAGTTCATTAAAATGTAATAAGTAATAACTTTTTATAATACATCAAAGTAATGTTACATTACATTTGATTAGTTTTATAATGAAGCACTGGGGCCCTATCCTGAAGCCAGACCTGGAGAGGAAGCATGAGGGAGAGCCCCTGGTGGCCTGGCCTTAGCCCATGGGGCCCATCCAAGTGCAGCCCAAAGAGCCAACATGGGCACACCCTCCTATGAGCTCACCACCTGCAGGGGGAGCCGTACAGTCAGGTGCAATGTGTGTTGGGTGGCAGTCAAGGGTGGAGGTCCAATCCCCAGATATTGAGGCTAGCTCTTGGGACATAGATCACCTCCTCTCTGGTGGGGAAAGAGCCTGAGCTAGTTGTGCGTGAGGTTGAGAGATACTGGCTAGTTATAATCAGGCTCACCTCAAGGTTTGTGAGACCTGGAGGGGCATGACTGGAAGGAAGAGCTTGTCTGATCTGAGAGTGGTGTTCTGTTATCGGACTTTTATATTAACTGCTGTTTGTCCATAACAAACACCATGTTTGAACATAAGGGTCTTCATGCATGTGGCATGAGGACACCCTAGGTCACAGGTTGAAGATCAATTTTGCCATAATTTCATCAGATCTTTGGCTGCATTTCTTGGATACTCAAGTGAAGAGAGGAGCTGATCTGTCAACCAATCACCTGTTGGTGAGTTGGATCAGGTGTTGGAGGTGGATGTTGGACAGGCTTGGCGTGCCCAAATGTATAGTGAAGGTGCACTGGGAGCATCTGGCAGAGGCCCTGGTGCATGAGATCATCGATTCCCACTGTTAGCAGAACGCTGACAGCATTCCAAGGGAGGCTGTGGATGTTGAGTCAGAATGGACCATGTTCCACATCTCCACTCCTGAGGCAGCTGCATGGAGTAGTGGGTGCAAGGTAGTTGATGTCTGTTGTGGTTGTAATCAACAAACCAGATGGTGGACGCCAGAGGTGAAGGGAGCCATCGAGCTGAAGAAGGAGTCCTATCAGTCTTGGTCAGCCTGCGGGACTCCAGAGGCAGCTGACAGGTACCAACAGGTCAAGCAGAGTGTAGCTCTGGCAGTAGCTTAAGCAAACACTCAGGTATGGGAAGAGTTTGGAGAGGCCGTGGAGCAAGACTTTCAGTCAGCCTCAGAGTGATTCTGGCACACCTTCAGACAACTCAGGAGGGGAAATTGATGCTCCACTCACACTGTGATTAGTGCACGTGGGATGCTGCTGACTTCAACTACGAATATCATCAGGTGGTGGAAGAAATATTTGGGAGGAAGCAGAGTCTGGGAACAAGGAGGATAACACCAATCACTAGGGACAAGATCACTAAGGTCGTAAGTAACTCCTTGGTGGCAGGGTTCCTTCGGTGGATGAGATTCACCCTGAGTCCCTTAAGGCTGTAGATGTTGTGGGGCTGTCTTGAAACTCCCCTGCACTATCATATGGACATCTGGGGTGGGGCCACTGGAGTGGCAGATTAGGGTGGTGATTCCCATGTTTGGGGGGGGGGACCATAGGGTTTGCTCCAAATATAAGGGGCTCACACTACTCAGCCTTCCTGGGAAGGTCTGTGCCAAGGGTACTGGTGTACCTGAGATTCAAGAGGAACAATGCGTTTTTTGTCCCGGTTGTAGAACACTGAACCAGCTCTTTATCCTCCCAAGGATATTCTAGAGTGCACTGGAGGTTGCCCGTCCAGTTTCCATGTGCTTTGTGGACTTGGAGAAGGCATTTAACTGCATCCCTCGTGGGATGATGTTGAAGGTGCTTTGGATGTATGGGGTATCAGGTCCTGTAAACCACTGTGAAATGTTTGTCCTTATTGCTGGCAATTCCCAGTGAGTGCTGGATTTTGCCAGGGGTGCACTTTGTCACAACTCTATTCATAATTTTCACGGACAGAATTTTTCTACCTTCACCAGTGATTACAAACTCTGGGTAGTGACCGAAAGAGTAAGATCACAGATACAAGTGGAGGAAATGAGCTTCATCTGAAGGCTGGCTGGCTTATCCCTTAAAGATAGGGTGAGGAGTTCAGTCATTGCTGGGGACTCAGAGTAGAGCTGCTACTCCTGTGCATCAAAAGGAGCCAGCTGAGGTGGTTTGGGCATCTGACTAAAAGCCCTGACCTCAACCCTACTGAAAATTTGTGGACAATGCTTAAAAGTCAGATCCGTGCCAAGAAAACCAACCAATTTCAATTCTAACTCTACCAATTCAGCCAGGATGAGTGGTGAAATATATATATATATATATATATATATATATATATATATATATATATATATATATATATATATATATATATATATACTTTTGATCCAGTATTTATACTTTTGGCACTGTGTGGATTAAAGAAAATCCAAAATAATTTCACACTTGTGCACCCGATTCTAGTTTTTTTTTAAGTCATTAAAGATGTATGCTGTATAATCATTTCACCCTAGAAAAGGAACAGTTAACAATCCTGGAATTTCTTGGCAAATTGTTTTGGGCCCAGATATGGGCCCTAGTATTGTTAAAGGTTTAAAGAAATCATTAAAAGGCCAAACGTACCATGACATTGATGCCCATGATAAGTGTATGTAAACCTTTGACCACAACTGCTGATTCTGAGACTCCTAACTCCTGCCAAAAGAAAGCATTCCAGCATTAAGTAAAATGTTAGCACTAGAATCAATGTTACACTGTCCATTTGAGCTTTTTATCACTATAAATGTTTTCAAATGCAACCTCTTTCTAATGAGCATAAGAAACTGTAACTGAATTAAATACTTTTTCTCTGTATTTATAACTCATTGCAAACATGTATTTGGGGGTTTGTGTTAGTGTGCCAAAGCTTTCCTTCCCAAAAACTGGCAGCATAGTTTACATGCTGTACTGTAACCAGCTCCATTAATTCATTCTTCCACTGGACTCACAGAGATCAAGGTTTAATCAATCTTTTTCAAATAGTTGCACTAATGCAGCTACTACAGGTGCTGGTCATAAAATTAGAATATCATGACAAAGTTGATTTATTTCAGTAAATCCATTCAAAAAGTGAAACTTGTATATTATATTCATTCATTTCACACAGACTGATATATTTCAAATGTTTATTTCTTTTAATTTTGATGATTATAACTGACAACCAATGAAAACCCCAAATTCAGTATCTCAGAAAATTAGAATATTGTGAAAAGGTTCAATATTGAAGACACCTGGTGCCACACTCTACTCAGCTAATTAACTCAAAACACCTGCAAAGGCCTTTAAATGGTCTCTCAGTCTAGTCCTGTAGGCTACAAAATCATGGGGAAGACTGCTGACTTGACAGTTGTCCAAAAGACGACCTTTGACACCTTCCACAAGGAGGGCAAGACACAAAAAGTCATTGCTAAAGAGGCTGGCTGTTCACAGAGCTCTGTGTCCAAGCACATTAATAGAGAGGCGAAGGGAAGGAAAAGATGTGGTAGAAAAAGTGTACAACAACAGGGATAACTGCACCCTGGAGAGGACTGTGAAACAAAACCCATTCAAAAATGTGGGAGATTCACAAAGAGTGGACTGCAGCTGGAGTCAGAGCTTCAAGAACCACCACGCACAGACGTATGCAGACATGGGTTTCAGCTGTCGCAGTCCTCGTGTCGAGCCACTCATGAACAAGAGACGGCGTCAGAAGCTTCTCGCCTGGACTAAAGACAAAAAGGACTGGACTGCTGCTGAGTGCTCCAAAGTTATGTTCTCTGATCAAAGTCAATGTTGCATTTCCTTTGGAAATCAAGGTCCCAGAGTCTGGAGGAAGAGAGGAGAGGCACAGAATCCATGTTGGCTGAGGTCCAGTGTAAAGTTTCCACAGTCAGTGATGGTTTGGGGTGCCATGTCATCTGCTGGTGTTGGTCCACTGTGTTTTCTGAGGTCCAAGGTCAACGCGGCCGTCTACCAGGAAGTTTTAGAGCACTTCATGCTTCCTGCTGCTGACCAACTTTATGGAGATGCAGATTTCATTTTCCAACAGGACTTGGCACCTGCACACAGTGCCAAAGCTACCAGTACCTGCTTTAAGGACCATGGTATCCCTGTTCTTCATTGGCCAGCAAACTCACCTGACCTTTAACCCCATAGAAAATATTTGGGCTATTGTGAAGAGGAAGATGTGATACACCAGACCCAACAATTCAGAAGAGCTGAAGGCCACTATCAGAGCAACCTGGGCTCTCATAACACCTGAGCAGTGCCACAGACTGATCGACTCCATGCCACGCCGCATTACTGCAGGAATCCAGGGAAAAGGAGCCTCAACTAAGTACTGAGTGCTGTACATGCTCATACTTTTCATGTTCATACTTTTCATGTTCATACATTTCTAAAAATCCTTTTTTTGTATTGGTCTTAAGTAATATTCTAATTTTCTGATATACTGAATTTGGGGGTTTTAATAGTTGTCAGTTATAATCATCAAAATTAAAGGAAATAAACATTTGAAATATATCAGCCTGTGTGTAATGAATGAATATAATATACAAGTTTCACTTTTTGAATGGAATTACTGAAATAAATCAACATTTTCATGATATTCTAATTTTATGACCAGCACCTGTATTTAGTATGTCAGCAGGTTACAGGAGAACAATTGTGTCATGGCTCTTCAAAGACCCTGCAATATTAATGCAAGAACACCAATGATCAGACTAAGGAAGTCCAAATTAAGAATTTGTTCTCCTAAATGTTGTCTTGCAGTGTTGTTTAATTGTGTTATATGATTTTTTTTCTGTTGTGGTGATTGCCACAAAACATGTTCAACATTTAAAAATAAACTCGGAGTTGATTAACTCTGAGATTGGCAACCCAGAGGTTTTGGTTCCAGAACAGCTGATCAGTCACTACAATCAATTTTGAGTATGTTAAGCACATGCATGAGTACAGTAAGACAGCCATTATTAACAGAGTTCCAATACCAGGATTCACCGGCAACAGGTAAAGAGCAGAGCCTCTATTTTAATCCAGTGGACCGGGGATTAGGAACATGTTTTAGGAACACATCTTAAAACAGGAAGGAAAAAAAGTAATTTTAATTTGCTTGGACTACTCTGTTATCATCACAGGCAGAATAAAAGTTTGGTATAAAATATATGATTTTTTATAATGTCTGTGGTTTTAAAACAAAAATTGTTTATGCTTCAGTTTATGATTATTTCGTTGTTTGAATAATTACACTGTAAAAATGTAATCTATACTGATTAAATGTAACAACTTCATGTTTTTTATAGAGAATTTCTGCCATTGCAGACAGTGTGGGGAGCATGGTTTAGGTCCCAAACACAGTACTCAGGAGACTGTCGTAACATAAATGCTTTATTGTTGGACTCATAAGCAAAACCTCTGCAACACACGAAAGAACACAGACAATGTATATACACTACATAATGAGAAAGAGAAACATCCAGGGGGAACAGGTGAACACAATGCACAAGATACAACACACTATCAAAATAAGGCAGGAAGTGAAAAAACACAGAGACCAAGACTAAGGCATGTGAACTTGACATACAAACTGGGAAATAAACACACAGAAGAAGGCATACAGAAGAACACAACAAAGGCAGAGCAAACTTAACACCAAAGTACTACAGCTAAACACTCACGACAGGACCTGCCAAGTAAAAATACAAAAATCCACAACCAAAAATACTTCAGGAATCCAAACTAAGAACCAAACTAGGAAACACAACAAAATACCTTTAACAGAATACCAAAGAGCAAAACATAATGATGGGCAAACAGCCCAGGATCATGACAATTTCATTATTTCTGCCATTACTGGATAAAACTTCTTAATGAGATTTACAGAAAAACTTTAAAATGTTCCCCAGTTGAACCATGTCGAATCTGATCTAATCTCAACTTTCTCAGATAATGACTCTCTTACAGCCATAGCAGAGATGTTTTACTGAATTGCTGTTAGAATAGAATAGAATAGAATACCTTTATTTGTCATTATACAGAATGTACAGTGAGATTGGAGAATAAAGACTTAAGTAATGGCTGGGAAATGGCTGGAGCCGAACTGGTTGATGGGAACTGGACTGGGTAATCTGTTAAGAATGAAAGGATGATGGAAATGAAAGTTATCAGCCTACAGAGGGCTGGATTTAAAGACATAGCAAAAATTAAAGTGAAAAAAATATGCAACAGGCTAGTGCAGTTTGCCACAAATCAAAATGGAACTCAGTAGTTTGTATTGCCTCCACATACTTATATGGATACCTGACAACATCGGAGTGTGCTCCTAATGAGACAACAGATTGTCTCCTGGGGAATCTCCTCCTGGGTCTGGAACAGGGCCTCACTGAGCTCCTGTAAAATGGTAAATGGACTCGTTCTTATATAGCACTTTTCTACTCTGTCTGAGCACTCCAAGCACTTATACAACACGTTTACATTTACCCATTCACACCCATTCATACAAGCACTTCCATGAGTAACTAAGCTTAGTGCTTTTATTGTCTAACATTCCATAAATGTCAACTAGTTTGTGAAAATGTACAGAAAGTTGAATTCAGCTACTAACTCTTCAGTTTTGGAAATATGTGTGTTGGGAGGTTGTCAGAGAGTGGAAGCATATTGACCCTGTGCAAATGAAAACGTAACTTCTTCAGTTGCACAATGGATGCTGACATGATCAATCACATTGGACACTAGGAAAATTATTGGGGACAATGTGTTGAGCTAATGTACAGTACCAGTCAAACGTTTAGACCGTGTGTCCAAACTTTTGACTGTACTGTACTGTACTGTATTTTTGTATATTTTGTGTAAATGGTGCTATGTAGCATCATGTACTCAGCAAATCAACACAACAGTACACATGATTTTTCCAGGTCTAAACCACATCATGCCTTTCAGCTAATCCTGCTAAACTCAGTCATCTTTATAGCAGTGTTTTAGCTAAAAGTCAGACATTATATCATTGTATGAAGAATGATTTAGTAAATTACTTCTTATTCGTAAATTGTAACTCTGGTTGCAGTAATTTAACATGGTTTTCTTCTGTCTGTGCTAGTGGAACTTTCCTCTGCTGATGTTCATGTGGAAGATAGCACCAGCCCTGAGTTGTGGAAACACTGTGGTGATTAAGCCAGCAGAGCAGACCCCCCTCACAGCTCTCCATGTGGGATCACTCATTAAAGAGGTCTGATGTCATGCTCAACATGCACATGGGGATTCCAGCCCAAAGCTGAGACATTTGGGTTTTAAACCTCTGATAGTCAGGACATGTATTCTTACAGAAATTCTTACAGCACCGCTCTGCTTCTACTATTATGTTTTCATAGTGATTGCTTCCTCCAGAGAGACCCTCTGGACTTGAACACATCAAGTATGGTTTGTGTGTGTGATGAGAAGAAACCTATAAGTCCTTCAGTCCCGTAAATTTGAGAAAATACAAAAAGATTCTTGTTTTGTATAGAGACCTCACACCGGGTGTAGTTATGACTTTAATTTTATTCTTTAAAATATCTGCACATTTAGTCTGATGGGACCTTTTTTGCAGCTTCACACATTGAAACACAGGCTTCAAGCAATGGTGACTTTCCTGCTTCTAAAGAAAAAATGAGAAAAAGAAAATACTCCAGGATGTATTAAAATTTTCATTCCCGTGTGTGGGGAGATACAACAGTGTGCAGCTGGCAAGTTAAAGGCAGTGAAACAACTGGGGTCAGGCAATCAGACAGGTGGTAGCAGAGAGCTGAGAATCACATTTTTGTTTGTTTTGTTTTAACTAAAAACTAAAGGTAAACTAATTAACATGACTGAGTTGTATTTTCTGTCATTGCATTTGCTTACAAGAACATCTATCTACAAATGCTTTTTCAACTGTTGACCGAATTCTAAACTTCTTGTTGTGCAAGAGGTGCTAAAATATAAATATAAAAACAAAAATACAAAATTTTGTATAATGTACCACTGCTTACTACTAAATATAGAAGACTGGTAGATATAAATATGATAGCCATACACAGAGCTACAGTTAAAGAAGCTGAAAAGAGTGTTAAAAAAGGCTTTAGCATCAAGACCTACTCTGTTAGACAAATGAAGTAAATGTATGATTTGTTATCTGGGAAATGAAATAACTGGTGAATGCCTGTATTAACATGTTCACTGTATTTCCATTTAAGGCAGAATTCCCTCCTGGAGTTGTGAACATCATTCCAGGGTTTGGTCCCACAGCAGGAGCAGCCATTGCCAGCCACAACGACATAGACAAAGTGGCCTTCACTGGCTCTACAGAGGTACGGGGTGTAGTCTCACGCAGGTCTACTGCATAATCATAATTTTAATCAAAGAATGAAAGTACTTTCCTGCCTTAATAGAATTGATCAGATCAACAATATCGAGCTTGCTACTATAAATATTTTTGCCATGTGAGTCTTCTGA
Organism: Archocentrus centrarchus; assembly: GCF_007364275.1. Taxonomy (NCBI): domain Eukaryota; kingdom Metazoa; phylum Chordata; class Actinopteri; order Cichliformes; family Cichlidae; genus Archocentrus; species Archocentrus centrarchus. The sequence continues at coordinate 3,727,400 of NW_022060260.1, forward strand.
CACACTAGTAAATTTCCATCCATCCATCCGTCGATCTATCCATCCATCCATTTTCTTCCGCTTATCCGGGACTGGGTCGCGGGGGCAGCAGCCTAAGGAGAGAAGCCTAGACCTCTTACTTCCTAGCGACTTCCTCCAGCTTATCCAGGGGGACACTGAGGCATTCCCAGGGCAGCCAAGAGATATTATCTCTCCAGCCCTCCAGGAGGCATCCTAGTCAGATGCCCGAACCACCTCAACTGGCTCCTCTGGATGTGGAGGAGTAGCGGCTGTAATCTGAGCCCCTCCCGAATGACTGCATTCCTCACCCTATTTCTGAGGAAAAGGCCAGCCACCCTTCAGAGGAAGATCATTTACACCACTTGTGTCCGCAATCTTGTGCTTTCAGTCACTACCCAAAGCTCGTGACCATAGGTGAGGGCAGGGACGTAGACTGACCGGTAAAATCCTCAGCTTTGCTTTTACACTCAGCTCTCTCTTTACCACGGCTTTGTCACCAGCACAGAGTGCACAACTAACCTTGATGTTGTCATCTTTAGCTGACACAGACTCACAATAGTGTCTGTATTTCAACTAGAAAACACGCATCTCTCTCCTCCCTCCATTGTTTACATTTGTGTCGCTGTGCTGTTATTGTCCTCATGCTGAAAATGGGACTTAACTGTCGCATCAGCCAGATGTCACTCCCCGAGACACAAGAAGAAAGCAAAAATATATCTTTGTACTGAGGAAAATGACAAAAAAGTAACGCACAGTGACTTGGATAAGTAACTTTAATTTGATTACTGGACTGCAAATAGTAACGCGTTAGATTACTCGTTACTGAGAAAAAGTAGTCAGATTAGAGTAACGCGTTACTGAAATCACTGTCCACCGCCCAGCTATAGCTTCAGTTGAAGTCAGCAACACCCCACCCATTCTATATACCATTTGAGGAGAGCAACACTTTCCACTCCTGAGTTGCCTGGCGGATTGCCAGAATTGCTTCAAGGCCATCCAAAAGTCTTTTTCCATGGCCTCACCGAATTCCTCCCACACCTGACTTTTTGCTTCAGCCAGGTACCACTTGACCTGCCGGGATCCGTCAGCTGCGTCCAGAGTCCATTAGGCTAACCAAGCTTGTTGGCTCCCTTTACCTTTGGTGTCCACCATTTGGCTCTGGGATTACCACCATGACTAAGCAGCAGCCTCAACAATGGAGGTGCGGAACATGGTTCATTCTGACTCAGTGTCCTTACCCTTCCTTGGAGTGCTGTCAAAGTTCTGCCGGAGGTGGGAGTTGAATATCCAGCATACTGGGGCCTCTGCCAGGTATTCCCGGTACATCCGCATTATACGTTTAGGGGCACCAGGTCTGTTCAGCATCCACCTGATCCAAGTCACCACCAGGTGGTGATCAGTTGACAGCTCAGCCCCTCTCTTCACCCAAATGTCCAGAACAAATTGCCGCAGAGCTGATGATATCGTTACAAAATTGACCATCTACCTGCGACCTAGGGTGTCCTGGTGCCAAATGTGGTTGTTGTTATGGACAAGCTGTGGTTTGCACAGATGTCTAAGAACAAAACACCACTTGGGTTCAGATCAGGCAGGCCGTTCCTCCCAGTCACACCCCTCCAGGTCTCACTGTCATTGCTCACGTGAGCAATGAAATCTCCCAGTAGGACAATGGAGTCACCAGATGGGGCATCCTCCATTTGGCGCATTAGCGTAAACAACAGTCAAGACCCGTTCCCCAGCTCGAAGGTGCAGCTCCAACGTACATGCAGCAAGCCGAGGGGATGCAAGAATACCCACCCCAGCTCGCCACCTCTCATCAAGGGCAACTCCAGACTCCAGCCCCTCTCAATTAGACTGGTTCCAGAGCCCACTGAGGTGAGCCTGACTATATCTAGCCAGTATCTCTCAACATCATGCAAAAGCTCAGGCTTCTCCCCCACCAAAGAGGTGATATCCCATGTGCCAATAGGCACCCTCGATAGCTGGGGATCGGTCTGCCAGGGCCTCCCTGTCCGCTGCAGAACATGCATTGCACCCAACCTCTATGATGCCTCCTGCGGGGAGTGGGCCTACAGGAGGATAGTAAATTTCTGTAACAATGATTACATTAAGGTAGATTATAGAAATGACGCAATGTAGATGTAATGTACTTCCAATGTAGATTAGAGGTATGAAAACAGAAGGAAATGTTATTAATGTTGGCTAGTGGCAAAGTACTGCTAATAATATTTATTCTAAGTTGATGATGCCAGTAAATCAGACCATTCAGAAAATAAATCATAAAACTATTTTTTGAACAATGTTTTCTGTTATCAGTACCATTTAAAGACCTATCAGAGCTGCTTCAGCTCTAACAGGCCTTGTTATGTGCAGGTCGGCCAGCTGATCAAAGAAGCAGCGGCCAAAAGTAATCTGAAGAGAGTGACACTGGAGTTGGGAGGCAAAAACCCCTGCATCGTGTTTGCAGACTGTGACTGTGAGTACATGTGCTCTGTGTCTCTCTCTGCTTTATTCTGAATTGCAGCATCAATATGTTGGAGTTTCATGCAGAGGCGTCACAAAGTGACCTGTTATCCAATGCTGCAGTTTCCAATGTATCAATCATTCTACTTTCTGAGTTATTGAACTCAGAATTAACTAACCAGTACAATACTACTATGGCTAGAGCTGTACCATTGTTAAATATTATATGATGGCATTTGACTAATGATATTTATTTGCTGACAGTCCATTGTCATATCAATGCATTTTTTTTTTGTTACCAAAACTTCCGGTTTTATGCATTGTGTTCTTGTTTTTTAAACACAGACACTTAGAAAAAAACACACATTTTCTATGAATAAATACATTTCTATTGAAAAAATGTTTTAGGGTAAATGTCATAATGTCAGGATTTCTTTTAATAATTTTCAGCTATAGTAGTAGCAGTAGTTACATTTATTGTCCTGTTGGAAATTTCATCTGTTTCTTGTGGCAACTGTCACATAAGTACAACCACAACAATAAAAATATCACAGTATGTACAAAATGTGAAAAACAAACAAACATATCCCACAAGCCCACAGACACCAGTTGTCACAGCATCAGAAGTGTAAAATTTTGTGGGGATTGTAGGTGTTAAAAAAAAGTAGACCATGCAAGCAAAGAGAAACAAAATGTAAATTAGATCCCTTTATAAATGCACCCTTAAATGCACTGAGCATCATTAACAGTTTATATGTAGAAGGTGTAATTGTGTGTTTCTACAGTGCAGATGGCTGTGGAGGAAACGCAGAAAGGAGCCTTTTATAATCAGGGTCAGTGTTGTACAGCTGCATCACGTGTCTTTGTGGAGGACAATATTTATGAGGAGTTTGTGCGTCGCAGCATAGAAAATGCCAAGAAGATTGTTATTGGAGACCCACTGGATCCCCAGACAACACATGGGCCACAGGTATGAACAAGCCGTAGCATCACAGAAAACGAATAGGCAAACACTGTAAGCAAACCTTTAATACTTGATGATTTTTTAGACACTTGAGGAAAAGTAATTTGCGTGGACCATAATTGGTTACACATCCAGCAAATAATTATTTACACTTGTGCTTTTGTCAGTTACGCCCATACAGGAAGTCTGGGCTGGCTCTCCATTTAACAGGCCTGAGTTTCTGATTGCAAGGGGTATTCCCCAACAGGCAATGCATAAACTGTTTAAGCCGGTGGTGAGGAGACTCACCCAGCTCTTACTGACTACCTCCAGATGTCAACCCCTCTACCCTCTGATGAAACACTGCCTGAGTAGCCTTGGGTCAAGTGCAATTCTTCAGCCACACCCATTAACAGCACCTCTCCTGTATAATCCTTGCTCATGGCTGTATCCTTAGAAGGACCTGGCATACATGGGCTGGGTCCTTTGAAGGATGTGAAGACTGCAAAGGCCGGAAGTGAGTGACTATTCGGATGGTCTAGCCTACAAAGGTTCAGGTTACTTGGCAAGCGTGACACTAGTTGCTAGAAACCTTTTGGACAGAAATGAAGATGAAAATCTTTAATTTATCTACTTTATCTTACTTTTACTGAGATATTTCATTGGTATGTGATGCATCTGAGGCTGAGAGACAATGGGCCTAACAAGATTGTTAAGCTACATTTTCTCAGCCAACAGCAATGTTAACATTAGCTAGTAAACAACAGTTGACTAATGTATTTCATTAGTGGCTGTCATCTCATTTGGGCAATATTTTAATAATATAAAATGGCCAACATTAAATATTTTGTATTAATGTATTAAATATATATAATAAAAAATAGAAGGACAGATGTAAATGTGTCCCATTATATGTGGAAATTTAACCAAAACAGGAAACTATATTGTGAGGTGTCGTGGTGTTTTCTGTTCTTTTTGTGGAGTTCTATTTTGTTGTAGTTTTGTATTCTGTTTTTGGTTATAGTTATTATCATTATTTGGTGGTTGTTCTGATTTCCCTGTGTTCTCGTCTTCCCGTGTCTTTGTTTCTCTTTGTGTCTGTCTCCCCGTGTCTTGACCCCTGTTTAGTTTCCTCTGTGTGACAGTCCTCTGTGGTGTTAAGTCTGCATGTACCATGTTGGGTTACTTCCTGTTTTATTTTGACAGTCTCCTGTTCTCTGTACTTTGTTTAGTTTTGCTTCCCCTGTGTTATTAGTTTCATTTGTTGCACCTGTTGCTCCCTGCTCTTGCCATTTTCTCTGATGTGTGTATTTATTGTGTCTGTTTGTTGTAGTTTTGTATTCTGTTGTATTCATGGATACTTTGGCATGGAAAGGGACAGAAGAATGTATGGTTGTGTAGCAAGGAGAGGACAGCAGAAGAACACCAAAAACCCTCAGTTTTTCAGTGTTCTTTGTTGTGCTGTTGTTGCTGTTGTAGCATGGTAGTTTGTTTGTGTTTAGTTCTGGCACTGTCCAGCCCTGTATAGCCTTGGTTATTGTCCCTGTCCTTCCTTTAATAAAAAAATTATCCTATCAATTAATGTTAATCTCCAAAATTTGTTAACATTATTTCATTATGTCAGTCATCACACGCACAATAGTTCTTCTATTGTCAAAGTCTAAATTCTATTGTCTGTCCACATGTACAAGTCATGAGTTTGAGTTGTAAAACATATTAACTGAGTGCTGCACTCAGTTAATATGAGATTTGTAATTGTGGAGGAGTCTACTCAGATAAAGATTTTATGTTAAATGGTGCTTATATACAGTAGAACTTTTCTTCTACTCTATACAGCATGTCCCATTCATCTATTCATACAGTAACATACATCTAAGTGTTTTCCACCTAACATTCAGACCCCGACGAAGGCATCAGGAGCAACTCAGGGTATTTTGGCCACGGACACTTTGGCATGGAAAGGGACAGAAGAATGTATGGTTGTGTAGCAAGGAGAGGACAGCAGAATTTATGAACATGCAGAGGACAGCAGAAGTTGGCTGTAGATTACTGTTTGGTTACTGAATCTATAGAAAAACAGAAAGCAACAGGATGTCATGAGATTCCAGTGCTGCAGTCCACAATTTGTTTCCACAGTAGATTTTTTTAAAGCTAATGTTCCACATCTGAAAATCTACACAAGAGTGCCGTGGACACTTTGACACAAAAGAACATTCAGTTATCTTTAAATAAGGGACGCACTTCAAGATTTTTGACCATCCTTGTTTACACAATGTTAAAGGAACTTGTCATTTTTGTGGCATTTGATTGACACAAAAACGTTGTTTTACAAATTTATTACGTTAATTAGGTTTTAGACTTTTTTTTAGAAAAGGTTTTACCTTTTTACAGGTAAACTACAGTGTTTTGCTGCATAAATGAGCCGAATCCATCTGTAGAGGAAATGTTCCAAAACAGTTGAGAAAAACAAACTGTACAAAGTAAAATCACAGTAACACTGAGCTGAAATAGGTGAATGCTATATAATGTTTATCATGTAATGCCTCTCACATTGTACAGTCACTTTAGAAAGTAGTTAGACCAACTTACTTTTTGTCCATTTTATACTGTTATACATTTTCAACTGATGGAATTTCATCGATAGAACCATGCAAAAGTTTCAAACCACCTCTCATTTTGTTACATTTTGCGTCCAAGTAGCCAGACATTCTTGTCATTTTTAAAGTGGTGTTGAGGAACGGTCCTCCAGGCCTTCTGAGGGATTTTATTGGACATTGACTGCTTTTTCATTTTCAGGCCAGGCCAGAGTATAAATGATGCACCTAATACAAAGGATGAACCAGAGTTACATATAACAGACAACTTATCAAAGAACTCATTTTATATGGTATCTTTAGGCACTTAGTTACTTTTTCATTAGCTGAATCTATGAAAAATACCAAAGAAAACACAGTTTAACAGGCATGAGAATATTTTGCACCAACAAGGTGATTTCCGAAGAGCTACTAGCTGAAAACTTGCAGTGTGACCTTAAAAACTTTGAGGAAACTGGACGAGTGGAGGACAAAAGAAAAAGTGGCAAGGTTAAAAAAACTAACTACAGCAGATGAACAGTATCTGAAAGTCATATCTTTGAAAAATACAGGAAAAAAATTCATCCAAGACCTGACACAGAACCTGAGATATGCTTCTGGCCCTTCAGCTGATCTATCTACTGTTTGCTAAAGCCTCATCAAAAAGGTTCTCTGTGGAAGGATGGCTGTCAAGAAGCCATTCTTAAGCAAATATGTAGTTTTGTAAATATGTGCAGAGGAGGCCAGGAGAGAGACACAGCATTTGTAAATCATGGTGGAGGTTCTATCATGGTTTGGAGCTATATTTCAGCCAATATGCTGCTGAGAATCTTGGCAAACTTTATGAAATTATAAAAGTAGAAATAAACCATCCAATTTTGATCCACCATCACTTTTCAGCACGATAGTGATCCCAAAATTAAAAAAAAAAAAAAAAGGATCCAAACTACAGTTTACAGTTTATGCATTAAAACCATAACTGGTTAGAAAAATGCACAATGAACACTATCCATCATGGTATAGCCTCCCCAAAGCCATGACCTCAACATTATAGAAGAACTTGAGGATAATCTTGACAGAGAACAGAGCAGGAGGCAATCACCCTCCAAAGAAGAGCTGTGGATGTCCTTCAAGAAGCCTGGAGAACTGTTCCTGAAAAATATTTAATAAATTACAAGAAAGCTTGCCTGACAGAGTTTAGCTTGTGTTGAAGAATAATTGTGGGCATACCAATAATTGACTCTTTCGTGGTCCTGGGTCTTTTGCCTAGTGTTTTACATTTTTGTTTGTTTGTTTGTTTGTTTGGGGGGGTGTCTTTCAAGTTCTTTTATTGTTTTTGTTTTGTTTTTTCCAGTCCTCACACCCCCAAGACCACAAGGCAGCATCCACCCAAGCTCCCACCACCATAACCAGAGCAAACACACAGACACCACAAAACGGCACCCACAGCCCCCAGTCCAAGAAGCCATCAGACACCCATGTCCCCCAGCCACTAAGCACATAGGGAGATGGAACTACAGATGATCACCCCCACTAAGTGATGAAATTGATCAGTGGGGACCAGAGAGAATCAAATTAATCCAATTGGTTTTTAAAGGAGGCAGACATTGTTTCCAGACTAATGTAATCTAAAAGTAAATTCCTATAGTGAGTAATACTCAGATCGTTTTTGATTTGCGATTCATGAGGCTAGTTTTCGTAGCAATGCATAAGGTGGTAAGAACTATGTGTGACATGTTTGCTTCTATATCTAATTCACTTACATCATCTAAGATGCATATTTTGGATGAGGTTGGGATATCACAGTTAGTATCAGTTGGTGACCATGTGGATAAATTTTGACATATCCTCTGCTAGAGCCTCTGAACAGGTGAACAATACCATATAGCATGCATATAGTTCTCAGCACAGTTGCCTGTACAGTGAGTACATGTGTTTGAGTGTGTGAGGCCCATTTGGAACATCCTTTGTCCTATATAGTATGTTTTATGGAGAGTTTTGCATTGTATAAGGTGTAAGTTAGAGCTTTTATTCATTTTGAAGGTGTTTAAACAGATCTGTGTCCAGAGGTTTTCATCTGGGTTGATGGAAAGGTCTCGCTCCCATTTTGCATTTGGGAGGGAAATTAAATCATTAGTTTTTAACAACAACTTATACATTTTTGATAACAATTTAGGGGTGCAGAGAATTAGAAATTCTGTTACCCATACAGGAATTTCTAAATTCAGTTGATTTAAATTCAATCTTGCCTGAATGATGGACAACAATTGCTGATATTCAAGACATTTAGTGTTGCTGATTCCATATTGGACTGTCCAAAAAGCTTGATTTGGTTCATTCTGAAACTTACTGCAATCTATTGGTTAAGAAGTAGGTAAAAGTTTGGAAGTTCTAGACCACTGCTGAATTTTGACTTTTGTAGAGTTTTTAAGCTTATTCTTGGTGGTTGGTTTTTCCTGTAAAAAAAATGAAATGTTTGGAACTAGTACTTAAACCAAGCAACAGAGGGTTTGTTAGGGATCAATGAGAACAGATAATTGGTTTTAGGCAGAATCATCATTTTTACTGTGGCAACCCTCCCCATGAGTGATATAGGTAGAGTAGTCCAACGTGTAAGAGTATCCTCTATTGTTTTTAGTAGATGAATATGATTCAATCGCACCGAGTCTGACAGCCTGGCAGAAGAATTTATAGCTAAATATCTAATGTTGCCTGACTGTAGTGAGGTGGTGGAGGTGTTCTGAAAATTACAATTTACAGTAGAGGCAAAACTGTTGATTTACTCCAGTTGATGAACTAATCTGATATAGATGAGAACTTATCTGTGTGATTGTCTTTAGAAGCGAGGTTTGTGAGTTCTGTTACTGCTAAATATCTTTGTTTCTGGGTTTGCTTACGGATTAGACTTACACCTCTGCATCTTTCTGTTAGTTTGTCCTTAATTCTGGCCATTTTGAGTTTTGCATTCTAGTTTATTTATCCATGCTGCCTTGGTTCGGTCCACCCATCCACCCATCCATTCATTCATTTGCTTCCCCTCATCCTGTTCAGGGTCGCGGGGGGGTTGGAGCCTATCCCAGCTGTCATAGGGCGAGAGGCAGGGTACACCCTGAACAGGTCGCCAGCCTGTCACAAGGCCAACACAGAGAGACAAACAACCTTTCACACTCACATCCACACCTATGGGCAATTTAGAGTAGCCAATTAACCTAACCCCAGTAAGTGCATGTCTTTGGAATGTGGGAGGAAACCCACACAAGCACAGGGAGAGCATGCAAACTCCACACAGAGAGAGGGAGAGGCCTGGGCCAAGGTGGAATCAAACCCAGGCCTTCCAGATGGTATTCTAACTGTGAGGCAGCAGTGCTAACCACTGCTCCACCGTGCTGCCGTGGTTCAGTCTCTTTTTGTAATTTGTCACTATAATTAATTCACTGCGATTGTTTTCCTGCCCTCCTGAGTTCCTGTTTCCGTGTTTCGTTACTTCCTGTCTGTCTGTCTGTTATTGTTCTCTGGTTTAGATTCCTTGTTCCTGGTCAGCCTTTGTTTTGTATGTTGTTTAAGTGCAGAATTAAAGCTGATTTTTGGGTTTATTTCCTGTCTCCCATGCTCTCCATTTGGGTCCAAATCCTGCCAGACGTACATGAAACTTTCAAGCTCTTTGAAATTGTACAAACTCTATTTTTCCATCTTTTCATATGTTACAAGAAATCACTCTACTTATTTCCCATTTTCCTACCAAGACACAAACAAACAATGAATGGCTTGAGACTTTTGCACATTAGTGTAAATTAAATAACCCACAATACAAAGTTAAATGTTTTTAGACATTTTAGCAAAATTGATCAAAAATCAAAGACTGAATTCTCACCCTGGTCATGATGTCAGTCTGTGTTTAAAATTATCTCATTTCCTTGTATACTTGTGTTCTTGATTCTTTTTCCAGATTGACCAACAGCAGTTTGACAAAATCATGGATCTGATAGAGAGTGGGAAAAGGGAGGGTGCCAAGCTGGAGTATGGAGGAGAAGCTGTGGGTGAGAAGAGCCTCTTTATTCAACCTACCATCTTCTCCAGGGTCCAAGACCACATGCGCATCGCCAAGGAAGAGGTTAAGCATTTTTCTCATTGCGCTAGAAATGAACCCTACATGGACATGAAGGGGATAGTATTAGTGTGTGGAAATAAACCCGGACACTGGAAATGTGCTTTAATTATACAATAGACAGTACAGTGAGGTAGGTTGCTTAACCAAGTACCAATTTCCAATTTTCACCCTCACAGACTGCTAGACTTTGAGAACTTTGAAGTCTGTGAGAGTTTAGGGCTATCCTTCTTTCAAGCAATAAGTGTATGAGGGCTGTCTGACAGACAGAGGACAAAAGAAGCAACCAGCTTGAAAGTAACAAGACATGTACATGGTATGTATGTTTACAAGAGGAAAATAGCACGTGCTTTATTAGACAGTTTATCCATTAATCATTTTTTAAATGTTTGTTTAATGATGCTGATTCGGTAAATATGAGTAAAGTGATATAATTACCTCTTATCACCTCCAGGCTTTTGTCTTTCAGAGACAACAGTTCATGGAAGCCTGTTTATAAAGTTCAAAATTAATTACTAACTACTAACTCAGTTTTATCATTAATCTCTAAATTTTGACTGAAAAAGTATTCTGAAATTTGTATCTTGTTTTTTATTCTTTACATCTTTTTTTCTTTTCTTTCCCCAAACGGAGATGGGCTCCATTGTTCTGATCACTGCCACAAACACATCTTTTTGTTTGGTTCTTCAAACAAAATATAATCAAAAATCATTTTAAAAATACATCATAAACCTGGTTATAGGTTTATGACATGTTTTTCTTTTACAATTTCATTGAACAGATTATTTTGCAAGCCACAATGGATACCATCTGTCCATCCATTTTTTTCCGCTTAGCTCTGAGCAGCAGCTTCACCAGTGGAGGTGTGGAACATGGTCCATTCAAACTCAGTATCTTGCTGGTATCTCTCAACCTCACTCACTAGCTCAGGCTCCTTCACCACCACAGAGGTGACATTACATGTCCAGATAGCCGGGGATTGGTCCGCCAGGGCCTCGACCCTTGGCCACTGCCCGGCACACATTGCACCCAACCCTTACAGTGCCTCCTGAGGTGGTGGGCATACAGTAGGGCAGGCCTATGTCTCCTCTTCAGCCTGCATTCAGCTGGGCACCACGGGCTAATGCCCGGCCATCAGATACTCTCCCTCGAGCTCCCTCCCTAGGCCTGGCTCCAGTGTGGGGCCCTTGTAACCCTATCCCAGCCAAGGGTAAACAGTTCCCTTGATCTTCCATAGGTGTCGCTGGAATATCATAATGGATACCATACTTTTATTTATCATATTTTTACATAACATACTTGGAATAATTTTTGACTAATTTTTGATTTGATTAATTTGCATAGAGTAGATTGGAATATACTTATATTTGCCTCTGTCACCTGCATTATCCCAACATAAAAAAATTTGTCCAAACTTTCATGCCAGGGGCAGCATGGGAAATTAAATATATTGTTAAAGGCCATGAGCCCAGTGAATAAGTCTTAAGGAGTTTGTGTTGGAACATACACAGAATCTACTATATAATAAGATAAGATAAGATAAGATAGTGTTTATTTGTCACATGCACAGTTATACACAGTACAATGCACAGTGAAATGTATTTTGTACCTGCAACCATATATACACACACATATAAATAAGAAGAATAAAAATAAAAAAAAAGTAATTCACACTATACACTATACTCTATATACTATACACTATACACACTTTTATAAATTATAATATTTACATTGTGCAATAATGGTCCAGTTAGGGCTCAGAGTTGAGCAGACGGATGGCTTGTGGGTAAAAACTCTTCTTCAACCTTTCAGTCTTAGCCCTCAGGCAGCGGTAACGCCGGCCTGATGGGAGCAGGGAGAAGAGAGAGTGTCCGGGGTGGCTGGGCTGTTTTAGGATCTTCATGGCCCTCAGCCTGCACTGCTTGGTGTAAATGTCCTGCAGGTTGGGGAGGGTGGTTCTGATGGTCCGTTCAGCTGAACGAACCACCCTTTTTAGGGCCATGAAGTCCTGCTTGGTGCAGTTTCCCATCCAGGTGGTGATGCTCCCACGCATGATGCTCTCGATGGTGCAGGTGTAAAAGTTCCTGAGCACCTTGAGTGGGAGCTTGAAGTCTCTCAGCCGCCTGAGGAGGTAGAGACGCTGTCTGGCCTTCTTCACAGTGATGTTTATGTGATGAGTCCAGGACAGGTCCTGTGAGATGGTCACTCCCAGGTATTTGAAAGTGTCCACTCTTTCCACCTCAGCACCACTGATGACAAGTGGATGGTAGTCCCTCTGCTGCTTCCTGCTGAAGTCCACGATCAGTTCCTTTGTTTTGCTGACGTTGAGCAGGAGGTGGTTCTCCTGGCACCAGTTCTCCAGGCGGGAGACCTCTCTCCTGTAGGCTGTCTCCTCATTGTGAGAGATTAGTCCCACAACAGCAGTGTCGTCAGCAAACTTGATGATGACGTTGGACTCTGACGTGGCCTCGCAGTCATGGGTGTACAGTGAGTACAGCAGAGGGCTGAGCACACAGCCTTGGGGGGATCCAGTGTTGAGGGTGAGGGAGGATGAGGTGAGGTGACCCACTCGTACCACCTGTGGTCTGCTGGTCAGGAAGCTGTGAACCCACCTGCACAGGGATGGGCCCAGGCCCAGGTCCAGCAGCTTAGAGACCAGCCTGGAGGGAACTATGGTGTTGAATGCTGAGCTGTAATCTACAAACAGCACTCTCACATAGTTCCCCTTACCAGTGTCTATGTGTGAAAGGGTCTTGTGGAGGAGGAAGGATATGGCGTCATCTGTGGATCTGTCTGGCCGGTATGCAAACTGTAGTGGGTCGAGGGTGGTGGGCAGTGAGGAGGTGATGAATGTCTTGATGAGTCTCTCAAAACACTTCATCACCACAGAGGTGAGTGCTATGGGCCTGAAGTCATTGGGGCTGCTGGGGTGTGGTTTCTTTGGGACAGGGACTATGATGGACTTTTTAAAGCAGGTGGGAATCACACACAGTTTCAGTGAGAGGTTGAATATCAGTGTAAACACAGGTGCCAGCTGGTCAGCGCAGGTCTTAAGGACACGTCCACTAATACCGTCTGGTCCAGCCGCTTTCCTGGTGTTTACACGTCTAAACGCCCTCCTCACGTCGCGCTCCGTCACAGTGAGTGTCTCCGCCCCTCCGGCCGGGAGCGCAGCGGGCTGTCGGCTTCCCGACTCAAAGCGCGCAAAGAAGATGTTGAGTTCATCAGCCAGAGAAGCGTCGGCACTCACCGGGTGTGTGTGTGGTGCTTTGTAGTCCGTGATGGTGCGTAGTCCCTGCCACAGTCCCCTGGAGTCAGACTGTTGTAGTTGCTGTTCCAGTCTGCGGCCGTAGCGATGTTTAGCCTCTTTCACCGCTCTGCGGACGTTGTATGATGCAACCTTGTAGTCCTCCATGTTCCCAGAGGCGAGGCCGGAGTTGTAGGCAACGGTGCGGGACCTCAGGGCGTCGCGGACAGATTTATCCACCCACGGCTTCTGGTTGGGAAAAGTCCTGATGGTCCTCCTAAGTGAAGTGTCTTCAACAACTTTCCCAATAAATCCCACAACAGTTTCCGTAAACTCCTCGATGTCTCCGCCCGCGCTGCTGCGAAACATGTCCCAGTCGGTTGAATCCAACGCACCCTGCAGAGCGGCCTCTGTTTGATCAGACCACCGTGTCACTTCTCTCACAGCAGGGGGTTCCTGCCTGAGCCGTTGTTTGTATTTCGGCATGAGAAGTACAGCGGTGTGGTCAGACTTCCCAAAAGGCGGAAGAGGCTTTGCTTTGTAGCCATCTTTGAATGCAGAGTAGCAGTGGTCTAGGGTCCTCTCTCCTCTGGTGGGGCAGTCTATGTGTTGAGTAAACTCCGGTATCAGCTTTTTCAAGTTTGCACTGTTAAAGTCCCCGGCTACGATGAGAGCCGCATCACGCTGGTTAGCCTGATAGGTGGAAATAGCCTCATGTAGCTCGGATAGTGCAGTGTTTGTGTCCGCCTGAGGTGGAATATAGACGGCGCTGAAGATGACCAAAGTGAACTCGCGGGGCAGGTAGTGGGGACGGCATTTCAGGGTTAGGAGCTCCAGGTTAGGTGAACATGATTGTTTCAGAAGGACAACATTCCTACTGTCACACCAGTTGTTATTAATCATTAGGCACACACCTCCTCCTCTTGATTTTCCAGACTCACTCGTTCTGTCCGTGCGATGAACACTGAAGAACTCCGACGGCTGTACGGCGTGGTCCGGTATGTGGGGGGTCAGCCATGTCTCCGTGAGACAGATGATGTTGCAGTCCCTTATGTCCCTCTGAAACTGTATCCTGGCCCTGAGTTCGTCCAGCTTGTTATCCAGTGACTGGACATTAGCCAACAGGATGCTCGGCAGTGGCGTTTGGTGCGCTCTGCGCCTCAGCCTCTCTCTTACGCCGGCTCTTTTCCCTCGGGGCCTTGTCCGTGACCTGGGTCCTTTGTTTGAGCTGGCCCACTGGAAACGCAGTATTTCCTGAGGCCAAGTCGGGTCGGGAGAAAAAGGTGTCAGAATACAGCCAGAGTGCTGTATTCTGATATTAAAAAGAGTCTGTCTGTCATACGTGATATGACACAGAGCAGGCGGAATTATAAAGTCCAAAATTAGAGCTAAACCTAATATATACAAACAAAGCGTAGGAGCAGGTACGACGGCTGCTGACCTCACCGGCGCCTTATGATCTCTCCATAAGGAGAGATCATTAGAAAAAGTAGAAAAGGATTTATTGATATACAGATATCAATTAATCAATTTGTCAGTTAGACTCTGACGGCCCATCAAAGCAGAACAGAATCCCACTGATGATAGGAATTAGGGCAGGACCGACCCCCCCCAATAAATGGAGGCTTATTGGCTTGAAGAACACGGGCAGAAAGATGATTGGACTAGAGCAATGGTGTCAGCTTTGAGTCAGACAGCGTGGAAAAGTAGACGTGATGTGAAGAATAAAGTAGCAGCCAAATACCCAGGAAAGCAGACAGAGGAGTGAATACAGATCTTCCTCACTGAACTTACATCTAAGCTTCATTAAGATGATTTTATTACTTTTAAACTTCGCTCACAGCTGTTGTTTGAATTAGTAACTTTGCTGCCGGGCTTTTGACCAGCGTTAAGGTAAATTGTAAATATACTGACTCTTATATAGCGCTTTTCTACCCTACCTGAGCACTGAAAGCCCTTTTTACAGCACGTCTCATTGACTCATTTGCACACAAATATCAATACCAAGTAGTGTCTTTGTGTTTGTAGTAGATTTGTCTTCTTATCTTCGTTTTCACAGATACGCAGCCCAATTTCTTTTCTTGCAAGGAGAAGATATTTATTACTTGAATCTAATCTGTTTTAGCTACCAGCTCTCCAGACAAGGTAGGCTCTTCAAGTTGGGCATTTAAAATGGACTAATCTGCTGCCATCATTCATATCAGTGCCACAGACAGGAGGCTGTGACACTGATAGAGCCTGCCATTAAAACTGCACAGTAAAATGGGCAGTGTTAATGCAACACTAAAAGAGTCAATTTTAACACTGAGCCAGTGAACATATGGTCCCGCCCTGTACAGTGTTAAAATTACACTGAGCTCAGTGTTACATTTTCAGAGTTGATTTTACTCTGATTAGAGTTAAATTTAGCTATAGAGTAAAATTTAATCAGCACTCACATTGTTAATATACTTTTACTCTATGACATAAATAACACTCACAGTGTTATTTAAATATGACACTGCTACTTTAAGTGTTATTCTAAATCAACTCCTACAATTTTTTCTTAACAAGTGTAAGATCTATTTAACTGTTAATTAAATTTAACTCTAAACAGTGTTAATGTGTAACCAATTCAGTCAGTGTCAAAAAAATTTACACAATTATATACTGTTTTTATAAACCTATTGTTAATATTTCTTACGACATACAGCCAAAGATATTTGTAGCACAAAAAGAACCCATCTTCTTTGTCTTATTAATTTATTAAGTTCAGTACAAAAATAAAATGCACTTAAAGGCTTCTCTGCATTTTCAGTTTGATTAGAAAGAAAAAACTTTTCTAAGACAATGTGAATTTACTGGAACATCTTTATCCATTTATCTAAGAAATACATATTTTTTGAAGAACTTGACATTAGTGCCATTTTTAACAAACGACAAATATCAATTGGTCAGTGACAAAGTTAAAAGCACCCATTTTCTTAAGGTCACATAAAATTTTACACAAAAGCTTTTCAAATTAGATCTTTAGATTACCAGTGACCAATTAGGAATATGTTGTTGCCGATGAAATTCTGTAGCCCCAGTTGAAAGTAATTTTGTGTTTGACATGGAGAGAGAGAGTGTTCACTACAAAGTTCTGAAGCAATTTCAGCACCTTCCTTTAACTCTCCAAGTTCCAAGACGTACATGTTGTGGAGCATTTGATTATAAACAGTTCCAAATACGAAGTGAAAAATTTCATCAAAAGCTCCAAGTGAGCTGGCTGACTTGCATGGTACGACCTGCTTGTCCAGAACAATGAAGAACTCATGAATGGTGCTCCTCTTTGTCCCAACAGCAAGTGGGTAGGGCTGCGTAGTGGAGTTCATGGCATCAGCATGTTCCTGGACACTTGTTCCACTCTAAGTATGAAAAAAAGGAAAAATAAGTGGGATTTAAAATTTCTGTCAAAAACTGCCAGAAGCTTTCCCTGTCAAAGTTCAAATCAACACCTAACCAACACTCTCTGCCCCCAAATAGAAGAATACATAGCAATAAAAGGAATGAAATTGGTTCCATATAATTTTAAAACAGAATCCATTTCATATATGAAAAGAATCATAGCAAAAGAGGAGAAAGGGAACAGGTAATAGTTGTTGCAAAAATTAACATACATTACAAACCTTCTGGAAGACCACATGGTGCTCCTCATCCTGGGATGGAGAAACCTTCCCACGTCTTTTGTAACCCTGACAGGAAGGAGGAATCAGGTGGAACAGGAGAATGATGGAAGCAAGATCACTGTCCCAGCCTGTGAGAACAGAAATAACACAGAACATGAAAATAAAGAAAAAAAATTAGAAGGCTATTCCTTTAAAGCCGAAACATAAAGAAATCCAATAGAAAATTCAATTAAATAAAAAATTCTTTACAATTCCTCCAGCTACTATTAATACTTAGGTTTAAGTCCTACAGAATAAAACTACCAGAGGTAAGGGTCTCATCCAGTTCCTCCTCACTTGAAGCTCCTTCAGCACAGTAGATCACTTCTTCAAGGTCGGTTGAGGTAGGGAGAGTCTTGCTCTGCTGGATCACTTTATGCTTGAAAACAGTCGGCCACCTAAAGTAAAAGGCATTCTATTAATTGAGCACAGAAAATAAGACAAGAAGTACAACACTCATCAAAAATAATAAAAAACACATTGAAAATAATCACTGCAAACCATACACTACCATGTTGAAAAATTATGTAAAATAAAAACAAATGTATTCCAATATAAAACGAATGTTTGCAGTTTATGGGGAAAAAAAAAACGTTGGCACTAACCTCTCCAAAAACCTGGTAGCTACATCTTCTCCAAATTCCAGAATGAAGTCTTGATCAATCTAAACATATGGAAAAAGAGCTTATTGCAATATAACACAAAGCCAATTCATCTCCAGGCCTTTATTTCAGGGGCAGGTTTGTTTAAAGAGGTTATTAATTTAAAAAACAAAGATCTTACTGGATTGTGTGATCAACTCATGATCAGAAACTAACTTCTTTGATTTAATTTTTTTGACCAAACCTACTTAGGTAAAGCATCAAAAGTAAAGTGTGGAGTTTGCCCAAAATGAGATGTATAGCTATTTTAGAAGGTTTTCATTTTAGAGAACAAGTCAATTCACTTATGAACACACAATTGTACATCAACAGGCTATTTGTGTAAAATGCTGAATTACCAAGCCTCTGACATCTCTGAAGCGAGGAAATTCAGTCAAGACGCTGGATGATCTGTTTTCGTCCAGGACCATCTTGCAACGGTAATCAAACATCATCTTCATTTTGTTCCTGATGGCGGCCTCATCAGAAGAGTATTTCATGAAGGAATTAGCTTCCTTATATGGCTCTTCTCTTAGGGTCACCTCAGGGTTAAATGAAGCATCTCCTCTGGCTGTTGGTCCACACCCAGTCAGCTGACATGATGATCTTCTCCCCTCTGATAAGGTGCTCTTCCTCTGGATGGTTTTAAGCCTCCATGCTAAGTAGCCACTTTAACCATAATAGAAATCTTCCTTTAAAATAGGTTAACAGGCTATTTTATTAGAAAGGCAGCATTTGGGTCAAAAGATAAAGAATTTAAAACAACTTGGATATTGGATTTAATACTTACATATCCATTTTTGGAATAAGGATCACGCAGGTTTGGGAACTTTTCAATCATGCCTTGAGCATACATCTCTCTCACATGTTGTGGTGGTGCTGTCCTAAAGGAGCAAATTAAATTAGGGCTGCAACTTTAGTAATTAAGTATTCTATCGATAATTCCATTGATTACTGAAGTAATTGGATAAGAATTACAGTTCATCTGCATATTTTAACTTCCGTACAGCAGTTTTTCCCTGTGTGAAACAAACAGGGTGGATGAAGCAGCTACAAAGTTGTCTTTTCTTCACTTGCTGATCAGGTGGTTGATGGAGGACTTCCAGCTGCTTCCCAGTAAACGTTTAATAGTGGGTGGTTCGGGGGGGGGGGCTTCTTTTGGATGCTAGAAAAACGTCTCCTTTTGCTCCACCTGAGCTCACGTCTCAGTAAGGGCTCCGCCTCTTTAGGTGTGTATGAAGCAAGCAGCAATAATAGCAGCGATCTAGCCGGTGTGGAGTCCGCGGGGTGTGCTCCTGTCTGCTAAATGCTGTGACAGCAGAATTCTGAAAGTAAACCGATTTTCTCAGCCCAGTGCAAGGGCGTCTCAGCGCCTGGCGATCAACGACTAAAACACTGTTTTGACTCAAGAATTACTTTAAACAAACCACAAACGTAGTTGATCATTTGATATTCATCTGAGGACGATTTCATGTTCGTTGATAGTAACAAGCATAACTTTAATAGAATACCATTAAAAAGTAGAAATAGCTGAGATTTAATTAACACCGACGATACATTTCATGCTGTTTCAGAGGAACCGCAGCTCCCGCAGAAGGAGTTTCCCCCGAGGCAAATTGAAAACATAACCCGGGGGAGCTCGAGGCAGGTGTCTGAAGTCAATTGCCAAAATCAGCCCTGAAGTATATTTTATAGGTTCCTATCAACGTTTGGAAGCGTAGTGACCCGTTAATGCAATTTTATGTCTAAAATGCCATCTTTATTTAATGCTAAATATAGGATAACATTTTGAAGGTTTAAGCTAGCTAAACAACTCCTCAAACATCTGTCACGTGAAAAGCATATTTTTTTCTGTCTGAAGAACCATGTTATTTTAATATGCTGCTTTGAGTGTAACGACAGTGAAAATTCAGGAAAAAAATGAAAAATTGAGGAAACTTACCGAGACTTTTCCAGCAAGGCGGAGAAGTTGAAAATGGCGCCGATAAAATTCTCTTCGGTCTGGCACAAAGTGCAAGGGGGCGGAGCTTTTCAGAGTACTTTTTTACACTCAGTTTGGAGAATTTTCATTAACACTGCATTATAGTGTTTTAGTAACTCTAACCGAGTGCATTTCCTTTAACACTTGACAAGTTACACTGTAAAGAGTTATTTTTAAAAAACCTGTTTTAACTCTGAATATTTACACCAACACTGCAGAACATAAGGAGGCATTTTACACCCACTGGTGTTGAACTGACTCTTATAGAGTTTACATGTTCTGACACTGCTTATTTGACACTCAGGATTTTACTGTGTGCATGTTGCCAAAGAAGGTATTTTTAATAGTTGTATGTGCAAGCACTAGAGTTACTGTTCACTGAGTAGTATAATGAGTAGTATAGTGAGGTAGTATAGTGAGTAGTATAATGAGGATTCTAAGCCACAATTAAATAGTTTTGTTGGCGTCTAAGAACTACTCAATTTAGATGAGTAATTGATGAAGTCAAGAGACTTCTCTTGGCAGTTATGCCTGTTACAAATGTTCATGAAAGGCATAGCCTCAGATGAGCTTCCATGTGTTAAGTTTATTGGCAGATAACTAGGTGTTATCCAGCATCATGAGAGCAGTTGAGCAGGAAATTTCCAGCTGGACGAGGGACTGTAGTAAGCAAGGACTGGCCAGCAGCTAGTGTGGCAACTGAGTGTTAGCAATCAAGAAGTTCTATAGATTCCCTGACAGATGAGATTCGGCATCAGACAATGAGTATACCACAGTCGTGTTCCCCAGAGTGGAGGAGAAAGACTGAAGTTGGTGTGATTGCCAAAAGCCTACACAATCCAAGCCTACACAATCCAACACTGGATCCCCCCAAGGCTGTGTGCTCAGCCCTCTGCTGTACTCACTGTACACCCATGACTGCGAGGCCACGTCAGAGTCCAACGTCATCATCAAGTTTGCTGACGACACTGCTGTTGTGGGACTAATCTCTCACAATGAGGAGACAGCCTACAGGAGAGAGGTCTCCCGCCTGGAGAACTGGTGCCAGGAGAACCACCTCCTGCTCAACATCAGCAAAACGAAGGAACTGATCGTGGACTTCAGCAGGAAGCAGCAGAGGGACTACCATCCACTTGTCATCAGTGGTGCTGAGGTGGAAAGAGTGGACACCTTCAAATACCTGGGAGTGACCATCTCACAGGACCTGTCCTGGACTCATCACATAAACATCACTGTGAAGAAGGCCAGACAGCGTCTCTACCTCCTCAGGTGGCTGAGAGACTTCAAGCTCCCACTCAAGGTGCTCAGGAACTTTTACACCTGCACCATCGAGAGCATCATGCGTGGGAGCATCACCACCTGGATGGGAAACTGCACCAAGCAGGACTTCATGGCCCTAAAAAGGGTGGTTCGTTCAGCTGAACGAACCATCAGAACCACCCTCCCCAACCTGCAGGACATTTACACCAAGCAGTGCAGGCTGAGGGCCATGAAGATCCTAAAACAGCCCAGCCACCCCGGACACTCTCTCTTCTCCCTGCTCCCATCAGGCCGGCGTTACCGCTGCCTGAGGGCTAAGACTGAAAGGTTGAAGAAGAGTTTTTACCCACAAGCCATCCGTCTGCTCAACTCTGAGCCCTAACTGGACCATTATTGCACAATGTAAATATTATAATTTATAAAAGTGTGTATAGTGTATAGTATATAGAGTATAGTGTATAGTGTGAATTACTTTTTTTTTAAATTTTTATTCTTCTTATTTATATGTGTGTGTATATATGGTTGCAGGTACAAAATACATTTCACTGTGCATTGTACTGTGTATAACTGTGCATGTGACAAATAAACACTATCTTAATCTCTTAATCTTAATCATTTGAAAGCGAACAGAAGAAAATGGGGATAATTTGTTTTGGCATTGAGACTAACAGTAATGAAAACAAGCTAGTGGATGTTGGACCCTTGATTCTCTCCTAATATTGATGCAGACACTTATGTTATCATCTGCCTGAGAAACAGGGCAATAAATCAACTTGTGAATTACATTTCATCGAATAAGGAATATGGTTTGGTTAGCTTGGTTGAATTGTATTTTGATGTGAGAAAATCTGTTTGTTTTTTAACTACATGCAATAGTAGCTAAATCCCCAAATCACTTTCTGTCACCATTACTCTTTTGTTACTCCATGCTCTTCTCAGCATGTGCTGAAAATTTGCAGAAGCTGGAACTGAAACTGATTTTTTGAACTGGTAAATGCTACCCCAAACCAGTAATACCGCCATGTCTCTGGATTCAAAGCTTTCTCACTTAGTAAGGACTTGGTAAGGTTTCTCTCCCACCACTGCATCCATTGACAGTATGTCACTTCCAAAAATAGAATCATGTGCATGCAAAGACAGCAGCTTGACCACACTGATAGATCTATGCTCATTTTCACCCAACCAGGTGCTAATGTTATATTAGCCCTCTACAGCACAGTGTTGCCCTGGGACAACAGAAAGTTTTTCTAAGCCCCATGCCCAGTACATGTGAACTTAAATGATGCAAACCAATTAGTGTTAAAAAAGTTTGTAAAAAGTATTAAATTTCACTCCAGCAACATGTTGGAGTCACTATCAAGCATGATTTGAAAGCGGGCCATCCTTTTCTGACACATGGTCCAAGGAGCACATGGTGTGAGACAAAGGTAAGAATAACTGCCCTAGTAATTGTTTAAAATGACATAAATCCTAAAAAGTTTTTAAAAATATAGGAGTGTTTAAGTTGTAGAGAGGGATTTTGTCAGGGTTTATGATTTTTTTAAATTCTGCATTTTCAGAATCTTCTTTTCGTTGGCTCAGAGCAACATTGTGCAGTAAGGGGTACTTCTTGAGGGAGACTTAAAGGCTTAGGTTTAGGGTACCTTAGGTAAGGTAAGGTAACCCTAACACTCAAAAAAGTGGCACCACTGTCTCTCCTTTGATATAGAAGAAGAAGAAGAAGAAACAGCCTTTATTGTCCCACAGAGGGGAAATTTGGGTGTAACAGCAGCCGCAGTTATTATAAATATAAATAAAGATATAATAATTCACACTATTAAGAAAAGAATATATATAAAATCAACAAACAATATTAACCTTAATACTACTAATAATAACACTATATACAATGTACATGATGTGCCTGTGTGTTGAACCTTAACAGGCCGGACTATTTACAGTATATTATATATTATCCTACATTGTGTAGGTTATTGTGGTTTTTGTTGGGAGCAGTGATGGTTATAAAGTCTTACAGCTGCTGGGAGGAAGGATCTGCGGTAACGCTCCTTTGTGCATGGCATTTATACATGGCAGCGGTGACATACTGGCTGCTCTACAGACTGGACTGCACTGAAAATGGGATGACAAAAACTGACCACATGCATGTGTATGGATTCAAATCCAATTTGCACAAAGTCTGTGCAAATCCAAAAAAGAAAGCAAACGAGGCCAAACCAGAGGTGGGATATCTCAAAAGGATGAGGAGAAGAGAAAGTGTCAGGGACCCATGGGGTGGCTGTAGCTCAGGAGGTAGAGCAGGTCACCTACTGATCGGAAGGTCGGCGGTTCAATTCCTGGCTAATGTATCCTTGGGCAAGATACTTAACCCCAAGTTGCTCTCTGATGCAAGTGTTGGAGTGTGAATGTGTGTAATAATAAAAAAGCACTTAGCTTAGCATGGAAGTACTTGTATGAATGGGTGTGAGTGTAAACGTGTTGCTCAAACAGAGTAGAAAAGCGCTATATAAGGACCATTGGACTAGTATCCATATACGCTTGGACAGTTCACCACACTGGCTAACAATATGTGAGGAACACTGATAGGTTCAGATCATTTTAAAAACTCAGAGGACAAACACACAACTCTTTTGAACTTGCGCAAGGAGGAGAGATCCGTTCCTTGAACTCAGCTCTCAGCTGAGCGGAAGTTATCTGTCCTGGCGAACTGCTTCCTGCGCAGCGCTTTTATTCGGATTTTCACAATAAGATCACGTGGGTTACATCAAACACAGTTTACAGCATGTAATAAACAACATTCTTGGGTTTTTCCTTACCATATATGGTCGTAAGCATACTGTGACATGTGCGCATGTAACATGGCGTATACGAGACACGTATCCTATATGTGTTCTCTGCAGGCTGAGAGCAGCCTGCAGGTAACTACAACTTCCTTTGTAAGAAATACCACCACGTGTTCCCATTTCAAACATAAAAACAACAGTATCATATGCACATAAAACAACTTATAGAAAATATACAAACAGAAGATATGATAATTTATAATAAACAGAATGGAATTTATACCATAACTCCAACATTTCCCCCCTGTTTATCATAACTTCACTGGCATCTTTTTTTCCACGCCACACCACTTGCTTGCACATTTTCAGTGTGGGTTTCATTCATTGCCAAATATATACATATTTACAAAATATCCTGAGGCATTTCAGCGTCTTGGTCGACCATCTGAAGCTGCAAATATGACACAACATAACCAGTAAAAATCTTTGTTATCATGGATCTGATGCAGGGCAGAATACACATTGTAAACACACAAATCAACACTAACACACACAAAACAGGAGTCAGGCATTTCAACAATACCTGCCACCAAGTTCCCGCATTTAGCCAGGAAAACCAATCACTCTGGCTTTCCTGAGTGTGCTGTTGTACATATTTCTGTAATTCAGTCAGTCTGTCGAGTGCCTCCCTTATGGCTCCACCAGCATCATCTTCATCTGGGATGTAAGTACAACATGTCTTACCAATAATCTTACACACGCCACCCTGGGACGCTGTCAAAAGATCTAATACTATCCTGTTTTGCATCACCATTGCTCTGAGTGAACTTAACTCTTTTAAAGTTCCTTGTCCTAGAGCTATAGTTGTATTTACCAGACGTAATAGTGCATAGCGATTTATTTCCACTTGGTCACGCACAAATCCCAGTCCAATTCCTGGAAAGATAGACTGGGCAATCTTCGCTCCGACTCCCCAAATCCGGAGCTCCTCTGGGACTTCTGAATGGCTCGTGAGCCACTCTCCAACCTGTCGCTTCGTCTTGTGATGTGTATGACTGGCCTGGTACTGCATGAAAAAGACATGATCTGACACATATGCAACACTACACAGGCCTCCCCAATCTGGGGGAAGGGACACGTATGCTTTGTGACCACAGATGAAATACCAATCCGCTAACACTCTTGTTCCCTTGGGTCCTGGTGCTACTCGTGAGCACTGACTCAGCTCTCCAGTGTCCATCTGTATTCTGTAGGCCAGGTCAGACTGACATTCCTTCCTCCGTACAGTTAGATTATTATAACAAGCAATATTTTTGAGGCAGGTCAGGCATTGTCTCTCATCTGTTGGTGGACAGTACGAATAGGTAGCATTACAGAGAGTGGCTGGTAATCTACCCACCTTGATGGTTCCATTTGCTATAACACATGCTGGAAAAGCTTTCTCTGGCAAATGAGTCAACATCAGTACCTCAGGAAGGGGGTTAGCTAGCTGGGCCAAGTGAGCAAATCTGTTAACATAGAACAGTTTCTATTAATGGGAGAACTTATCCCCTTTACATTAAGAATTGAGGTAAAATTTGCTTCACTCCATTTAGCTCTTCTCCCTGGATGTGTAGCCAACCCATAGAGACACCATGAGTGCTCCCAGCTAACATTGTAAGGCCTCAGTCCAGTATTGTGTCCTGCCACTGGCATATGTGCACACACATAACAATTTGTCCAATTATTAACATGAGCTGTGACGTTCATTAACTGCCACCATTCATTGGTTGCATATTCATGTGGGTACTGGGTGTAATTTAATGAAGATGTTGCTCCTAAAATTAGCAGTGTGCTCACGCTGAAAATAATTATGAGGCTGCAGAAGGGTGCCATTCTAAAGGAGTAGGGATCAGTTGTTGTCTTCACTGGGTTGAGACGAAAAAACCACTATAAGGAATTTCCCCCTTTGTAACCAGACTTCCACCTTTACTCCGAAGTAAGTGGCTCCACCTTCTTGCAGTGACTCAGATGAATCCACGTAGATCTTTCAGCGATTTTCACTGCTGTTGGTGTGGTCAGTAGAACTTGATATGGACCGTCCCACCTCGGGTTTGACCAGCACTTCCGTTTGATGACCTTGACCAGCACCCAGTCTCCTGGCTGTATCAGTGGCACCTGTGAAGAGAAAGAAGATGCTTCTGGCAGTTTACTAGCATCAATTACTTGTTTACTTTGTAAAAATTTCCTCATCCAGTCACTCAAATCACAGCTCTCTTCTGCCTTTTCTTCCTCCGTATATACAGGCAGCCTGAATGGTCTGCCATATAATATTTCATACGGAGTAAGTCCTAATTCTGATGGTGTTATGCGCATGTACATTTTCACTAGGTCTATACAGTCCACCCAAGGTCTCCCCGTTTCTGCCATGCTTTTCCTCAACCTATTTTTTATCGTCCCATTTGTTCTTTCCACTAACCCTGCACTCTGCGGGTGGTATGCACAATGGTTCTTCAGTTCAATGCCTAAATTTTGAGACACCTTAGATACTATCTCATTTACAAAGTGTGGTCCATTATCACTCCACAGCTTCTCTGGAATGCCATAATTAGGAATTATGGTCTTACATAAGGCTTTTGCAACCGTCAGTGCATCCGCTTTTGCCGATGGAATAATTTCAACCCATTTTGTAAAAGGATCTACAAGTACTAAACAGTACTTGTAAGTCCTACATTGATTCAGTTCTATGAAATCCATGTGAAGGAACTGAAAAGGATAACAAGGTGTTGGAAATCTACCCCTTCTTGGTCTCAGATTACCCTGTGGATTATTTTTACAGCAAGTTAAACATGCTCTACAAAAATTTTTTGAATAGTTATTAAAGCCTTTTGCATAAAAGTATTTACTTATTGTCTGTACCATCCCTCCTGTTGAGACATGGCAAGGCCCATGACTCAATAATGCTGCAGTTTTGAACAGGGCTTTAGGGAGTACCGGTTTATCATTAATATGATAAATGTTATCCTTCAATGTCGCACCATCCCTAAGCCACTGCTCTATTTCTGCTTTCGGGGCTTGTGTTTGCATGTCCTGTAAAACCTCCTGGCTTATTGGCTCTTGTATATGTAAGTATATGTCGCTGTGGCCATAAAGGCCCTGTGCCGCTTCCTTAGCTATCTTATCTGCAAAGGCATTTCCTAAGGTGACAGAATCTTTGCCCGCAGTGTGGGCTGCACATTTACAGATAGCTATGTTTTTGGGTTTCATAATAGCTAAGAGCAACTGTTTTAATAATGTAGCATGTTTCACTGGCTGACCTGTAGACGTCTGCATTCCCCTTCTTGCCCACTGGGCTGCAAAAAGATGCACTGTTGAAAATGCATATTGGCTATCTGTATAAATTGTCACAGTCTTATCCTTATAAAATAAGCAGGCTTCTATGAGAGCTATAAGTTCCGCTGCTTGGGCTGAAAGATGAGATGGTAGTTGTTCTGCCTTAATGATTTGTTTATCAGTTACTACTGCATACCCCGTTTCTGTAATACCTCTGTCATTTTTCCTGCTTGACCCATCTATATACACCACGTCGCCTTCTGTTAATGGCGTATCTAACAAATCCTCCCTTGGTTTACTATTTTGCTCTGTTATAGCTTTACAATCATGTGGTTCTCCATCTTCTGGAGTAGGAAGCAATGTAGCAGGATTCAAGGAAGTACAGCGCTCAATTGTAATATGCGGCTGAGATAGTAGCAGAGCAATACAGCTTAAATGTCTCGCTGGTGAAAGGAAAGTCATCTTACTTTGTAATAACAGAACTGAGACCGCGTGTGGTACTTTCAATGTCAGTGGATGAAACAAAACTAACTCACTCGAAGATTCCACTGACATTGCTGCTGCACATACCGCTTGCACACAAGGTGGAAGTGCTCTTGACACTGCATCTAAACGTTTAGAATAATAAGCAATGGGTCGCAGTTTGTCACCAAAGGGTTGCAACAAGGCTGAAGTCATAAAACCATTTTTACAATCTACAGTTTGAACAAACTGTTTAGAATAATCTGGTAAGGGCAGAATTATTTCTGTAGTTAAAGCTTGCTTAACGTCAGTAAATGCCTGTTCAGCTTCTAGAGTCCATTTTACATTTTCAGACATTGCCATGGGCACATCATGTATAACTGATAACAATGGTTGTGTCATTTGTGCGTAGTTTGGAACCCAGGCTCTACAGTAATTGCATAAGCCTAAAAATGCCAACATCTGTTTCTTTGTCTGTGGTTTGGGTGCCTGCATGATGGCTGTTTTCCGAGACTCCAGAAGCTTTCGCCCTTGCTGTGAAAGAATGTGTCCCAAATACCTTACTTCCCTTTGCACCCACTGCAGTTTCTCCAAACTGACTTTGTTTCCTGTTTTTGCCAGGTGTTGTAGCACTTCTAATGACTGTGTTCTACAATGCTCCTCTGTGTCTGATGCTATGAGAATGTCATCCACATAAGTCAATACTTGGGAATTTTTTGCTATTGACAGCTGCGACATGCAATTTGCAATAGCTTGTGAAAAAATTGTGGGGCTATCCGTGAACCCTTGAGCCATACGCGTGTAACAGAATTTTTTTCCCTTGTAGGTAAAGGCAAACCAGTCCTGTGAATCCTCATGTAAAGGAATCGAGAAAAAAGCATTACTGAGATCCACAACCGTAAACCATTTTTTGTCAGGGGTCAACTGATTTAGCAGTGTATGTGGGTCTGGAACACAGGGTGCTCTAGTTTGTACAGCTTGATTCACAGCTCTTAAATCCTGCACTAGACGCCATTTATCTGTACCTTGTTTCCTTACTGGGAATATAGGGGTATTACAACGAGCATCAGGTTTTTCAATCAGTATGCCTGCCTTCAGCATCTCCATGATTACTGGCTCTATCCCTGCCTGTGCGTCTTGTTTAAGTGGATATTGACGTACATAAGGTCTGTAATCAGATTTTGGTTTAATAATTACTGGGTCAGCGGTACTTAATAATCCTACGTCTGCTGCTCCCTTTGACCACAAACTATCAGGAAGTATTTGTAATTCTGGGAAATTTTCTATGTTTACCATAGATCAGGCTGATGTAGAGCTATTTGTGTGTTCATGGACTTTAGTCATGACTGTCCACTGCAGTTCGATTTTCTGTACCTGGCCATCAGAGGATTCCCACCAACCTTGACCCATGTCCCTCCAGTCTGTAAGTTTTTCAGCATCGCACAGAAGCTGGCCCACATCTTCCCATTTAGCTGTAGGAGGTTTTGACAGCGACACATGAGGTACTGATAAAAATGGATTAAAGGAATACAGACCTTGGGCTTCAGGAGTCAAAGTTACAATGACACCACTATACTCTCGTTTTAACACATAGAGAGTATGCAAGTTCAGTTTTTGAGTCTGCAGCTTCCTAACCTTTTCTGCATAGGTTTGGTCTGGGCCTGGAGTCTGCTTGTACCTGAGAGTGCAGTGCATAGTTTCGGGAGGCTGCAAATCACTCCCTGATTTTAGGTAAGAAGCTATTAGATTTAATAGCTGTCTACCCGTTTGAGCAAGATCTGATTTTGGAAAATCCAGGCTCCAGTAGTAATAAGTCTGAGGTAGTTCTTCTACTTCATGAACCTGATTTACCACTGTAGCCTGCATTCCCATTGGAGTGGGAACTATAGCAATTCCCAGAGCTTGAAGCATGTCTCGCCCTAGCAAATTCACTGGACACTCTGAACTTAACACCACAGGGCCCTGACTGTAAATTCCTGTCTCTGGATCACTAATTATCACTGGAGCTGAAAGGGGTAAGGCACTTAATTGCCCATTAGCTGATTTTACAAAAACTCTCTTCTTAGATTCTTTTAATTTTGGGATGTGTTCCTTCACCACTGTTCTATCTGCACCTGAGTCACACAGAAATTCAGTTGTTTTGCCATTTACCAAGAGAGTTATTAAAGGTTTCTGACCTGGTGTGGAGATTACAGCTAATATTAGCTTCAGATCAACACTGGTAACCTCAATGTCATCTGAAACTTCACCTAGTCATGTAGAGCTGTTGTAAACTGGATTGTATGGAGGATCCCTAAACCTCCTGTCCCTGCAGTCTCTGGATATGTGTCCCTGTTTTCCACACAGCCAACAGCCGTCTCCCCTGGGGACAGGTCTGTTATACTGACCACGGCCTCTTCCCCGGCCTCTGCCTCTACCTCCTGATTTAAATTCTGCTCTTTGAGGCCTTTGATCTCCCACCAAAAACACTTGAGTTGCAGAGCCATCCGTTTGGCTGTCATGATTATAAAAAACTTGCACTGGTTTCTTATCCTTTTTTGATTTTATCACCTCTTCTGCATGATGAGCCCAATTCATAGTGTCCATGAGGTTTCCTGTGGCATGATTTACATTATGTTTGCGTATGAAATCAGAATATTTTGGGTGGAATCCAGACATCAATGCTTGTTTTAGTTGTCTTTGATAAGGACCATTTGGGTCTTGGTCCTCTGGTATGCCACTGTGTGCTTTAAACACTTCCTCTAATCTTTCCCTGAATTCAAAAACACCCTCTCCGTCTTTCTGTTTGCAGTGATAGATTTTATCATAATTTGGGGGTGGAATCAGTGTGTTTCTAGTCCGCAACACTACTCCCTGAATTCCCTGCCGTAGAGCAACTGAATCATGAGGCAGTGTTACTCCTCCTGCATCTTTCCCAGTGAAATCTCCTCTCACTCTTCCCCAATCGTGCTTAAAATGGTTTCTGAATACAGAAACCATTTCATCACCATTCAAATTAAACGAGGCTTGTAATCCTACAACCTCTGTTGCCCACAAGTTTACATTAGTTTTATGAGATGTCAGACCTTTAACTGCCTCTAACATTTCTACATTTGTCCACGGCCTAAAAACTAAGATTGTTTGTGCATTATCATTACCAACACCCCTATGTGGATTAGCTACTTCCACCATAGGAAATGTGTTTACTGCCGGCCGTAAAGAGTCTGAATGTCTCACAGAACAATCACAACTCTCAGCCCCCGAGCAATGTTTCACACCATATTTACACAGGAGGGGCTCTAAATCTGGATAACCTCCTTGTACCAGGGCAACCACATTCCCTGTTTGTTTGTTCTTATCATGACTTCTAAGGACCATCCTTCCTGCCGTTAAATTTAATTGCTGCACTAAATCCCCCTCCTCCTCAACCTGTAAATTACCATCTGCCCCCTGTAACTGTGGGGGAGATGCTTGGGCTGAAAGAGGTGGCTGAGCTGGGGGAGGTGGTTGAGGTGGGGGTTGCACCCTACAAGGCCTAACTGTCTCATCCTCTGGCCTTAACAATGCAGCATGCACATTACAGGAGGTTTGTTTTCCCTTCTTTTGTTCTCTGCCCGCGGCCCTTTTCTGTGCTTGTTCCAACCACGTTTTTGCTACCATTAACTGTCTTTCTTTTTCAACTTTACACTTCCCTTCTTGTGTTGCCACACTTATTTTTAAATTTCTTACCAAATCTTCACATCCCCTTAACTCTAACTTTCCACTAAAACCATACTTTTTCTTCCATTTATTGCAGAACGTTGTGCTGCCCGGAGAGTATCTCTCCATATATTTTAAATCCCCCTCTAGGGCAGGCTTACTCAGTTTACTGTTCATAATCCCCATTTTACTTCCCGTGCTTTGTCCCGATCGGACCACGTGTCCTTCTGGGACCTAATAACAAATCCGCCCGTCACTGTGTACTTCAACAGGCCGTAAAGTTCGTTGGCACCCGTAGGGTATCCCTTCACGCTGCTGCTTCCACGTCAAAAGGCGGCGTTCAAGCTCTCATTCACTCACATTCACACACACATACGCGTATTTTCGGCGCCTATTTTAAATCTCTAAAATCCGAATTTGGGAAACCTCTCTTCCTGGCGAGAGTTGCCTATTTACTTTCTTTTTATTACCAAAAGTAAACCCCACAGTACCGTCTTCTCAGCGTGTGCAGCCTGCCATTCCCAATGCAGCGTAACCACTGAGGATAACCAATTTTCTCCAGCCCGAAGCAGACCTATACCTCACTGGTCCAGAAATCTGGACCAAGGTTCAGAAGTATAGCGGTAACCACTGGAGTTCTTTTTTTACGTTCTTCCAACCTGAGCAGACCTGTGCGTTTCTGAACCGAAAACCACAGCGGTAACTATCGGATAAAACGGACTCCTTTCGGCGAGCCTACCTAATTTATAACGCGCGGCTTTCACATACCTGTTACAGTTGGTGTTACGTCCCCTCGGACTCCGGGAGAGCGATGAACGGCGCTGGAGGAGCGAAGCTAATCACCGGCCTGAAGACGAATTCACGGTTCAGGACTTCTCTTCAGGTCAACTGATGATCCTGGCTGTCAGACAGTCTTCGGTGTTCGTCTCCTCCAGCGTCAGTCAGCAACTGTCCCGCTCCGGCTCGAAGGACCAAAAAATGATAGGTTCAGATCATTTTAAAAACTCAGAGGACAAACACACAACTCTTTTGAACTTGCGCAAGGAGGAGAGATCCGTTCCTTGAACTCAGCTCTCAGCTGAGCGGAAGTTATCTGTCCTGGCGAACTGCTTCCTGCGCAGCGCTTTTATTCGGATTTTCACAATAAGATCACGTGGGTTACATCAAACACAGTTTACAGCATGTAATAAACAACATTCTTGGGTTTTTCCTTACCATATATGGTCGTAAGCATACTGTGACATGTGCGCATGTAACATGGCGTATACGAGACACGTATCCTATATGTGTTCTCTGCAGGCTGAGAGCAGCCTGCAGGTAACTACAACTTCCTTTGTAAGAAATACCACCACGTGTTCCCATTTCAAACATAAAAACAACAGTATCATATGCACATAAAACAACTTATAGAAAATATACAAACAGAAGATATGATAATTTATAATAAACAGAATGGAATTTATACCATAACTCCAACAAACACCAAAAGTGATGTGTATACAATATTGCTTGTTCAGGTTGTGACAATTTTCCTTTGGCATGAGATGGTATGTTCCTTTTACTTATTTTACTGAACATTAGAGGGGAGCATTTTATTGCTGTGACTCTAGTGTACTGGACAGTATCCTCATCTGCTGGTTCATAATCATCCACTGATGAACATCAGCAGGATCTAAAGTTGTGTGATCTATATGATATGTCAAAACTATTAAACAAACATGTGAACGCCAGTGTTGTTCACACGGTGATTGTGACCCTTTTTGCCCACAATGCAGTTTTTAACATTTTCTCCTGTGTATTATCAGAAAACAGATTCGAGGTATCAGTACTTGTTTTTTTTTTGGTCTGTATGTACCTACATACAGACCAGGACGCAGAGTTCTGGATAGGCTCAAGCCCCCATTGGATGGATGGATGGATGGATGGATGGATGGAGTTTTGTTTTATTTTTTTTTAAACTGATCACAGTGGGAAAAAAGTAGAGTGAATGTTTTAGGGGTGGACTAGTGGTCTGTGTAACAACCAGAAAATTGTCATCTGCTACACAATCTGCATTCAGATAAGATATATGGATAAAGGGGAAAGTGTGAAAATCCTTGCTGAATGCATTGAAATTAAATTAGACTGTATCAACATGCAACATGACTAATAGGCTTGCTGTACGTATATTTTAATTAGTGAAGAAAATAAATATATTTTCTCTTCCATTATTTTTTCATTATATCTTAACTTTAGATGGATGGCTGTTCACAGTTCACAGTAGCATACACTCTTGAAGACTGTGAACCACTTCTCTTTATATGTGGCTGATATTCAGTGATACATTCCTGTTTCCAGATCTTTGGACCAGTGCAGTGTATATTCAGCTTTAAGAGCCAACAGGAGGCCATAGAGAGAGCAAACAACTCGCAATATGGCCTAGTGTCAGCAGTCTTCACAACAAGTATGGATAAAGCTCTATCTGTGTCTGCAGCACTGGAGACTGGCACTGTCTGGTAAGTCCCTGTTTATGGTCCTGGCAGCAGAGGGTTAGTTTCAAGCTAAGATTGATGTAAATGAATATGTAACACACTGGCCAATATTAACACTTTTTATTCTAGAACTGAAAACAAATTGATCGAATGCTAAATTATTTATTTATTATTTATACTTTGGCTGGGATATTGCAGAAGTTTGTATGTTGACTGAACACATGAAAGAGCTGACAGCCAATAAAATGAGGCACCACTGAGCTCTCACTCCCTCTATTAAGGATAAACTGCTATAACGCCCTTCATGCCCAGACTCCCTTCGGAGGGTACAAGATGTCAGGCAATGGACGAGAGCTGTAAGAAGCCTCAGTTTCTTTATCATTCATATTCTTCATTATACCACTTGGATTTGGATTTGCTAATTTGTTTTATATGTTGTCTCTGTTCCTTCAGTGGCAAGTATGCTCTGGCTGAGTACTCTGAGGTGAAAACAGTCACCATCAAACTGAATGAAACCATCTGAGAAGAACTGGGAAAATCCAGTGCTCTGCACTTCCTGTCCCACCAGACCACATCATAATTCTCTACCACCTACACACTCCCAATGACTTTAACAAACTATGCTGAAACAAGGATGAGGGTATTACAGTATATCAGAGTCCTATTTTGTTCTCCCATAGGTAAATATATAGTGCCAGCATATAAAACTGATAATGCCCTGTTGTATTTTTCAAAAAGTACCTCAATAATTTATTGCAAAGTTCCCTGGAAGTACAGTGAGTTCTGTATATTATTCAAAATTAGCGACTGCATTCAGGCAGTGTATTCCAGCTAACCCAAAGAGCACAGCAGGTAAAGTAAAAATAGAGAAATCTGAAACTTGTCTACAACCGAGGCTCTCCTTGATCTCCATCATCAGCTGATCCCTGACTAATACACTTCAGCCTTCCCTGGAGGATGCTGTCATTGGGTTTGGTTTGGTTTGCTCTTGTTGTCTGTGCACTTTGTTCAGGGTTATGTTTCAGTGATTAAATTTTCACACACAGCCGTACTAGACTTCTTTATTCCAAGCATTTTACTTCCTCTGTATTGAAACTTAGATCCTTAGACCAGAAACTCAGTCTATTCTTTGACTCCACAGGGAAAGTACATGAAATAGATTTTGTGTTTTCTGTCACGTGGACTGCGTGGGCGTGTCTCTTAACCTAAGGCTGAAAAAAAATTTCTGCCTGTCTGTTCTGTTCCTTACAGCAGATTGACTTTATGAGAGGCACAAACTAATAAAACATCCGCTCATCCACAGTGATTTGGTTTCGTTTGGATTTTTCTTGAGTTTCAAAGATTAGTTGGGAGATTGGCGATATAGCAAGATCAGATCACTGTCCATTTTTAGGAGTTGAGTAGCTGATGTATGCAGATACACTTTTTAATTATAATCTTGTAATACGAACATTCTCTCTGCTGAGGAGGAGGCTCCTTTCAAATGTTAAAAGAAATATTGTTTCCAGTATTACACAAGGTAATATTTACCTTGCCATTTTCATTTTAGCACTGTTACAGCAAGAATGTTATCACTGCCTGGGTAGCACCACTTTACTATTTTCTCACATTACTTTTGTACTTTAATAGCAATTCAGAATAAAAGAACTAAAATACACTTTGTTTGTAATTTGCATTGTATGTATAAGAATGTGATTTCTTTCTATCTGAAAAGGCCTTTGGGATGCTTTGGGATGGCATTAATAATATGAAAGGTTATTTATTTGATTTATTTCATTTTTGTTAGTAGAAATATGAGAAAATTGAGTAAGTAGAAAACATTTAAGATAGTTGCCATCTTTCCAGGAGTGAACATCCCAGCAAATTCATTCCAGGATCAGACCCTGCAAGTATGACTTGTTTGAAAACCTTTCTTTTTTAAAAAGAACATTGCAGCATGGCTTAGGTTTGCAAAGTTGAATCTGATTAAACCACAAGACATCTGGAACAGACATCTGGTACAGACTAAAGTGGAGATTTTTAGCCATAACGCACAGTGCTACGTGAAAACCAAACACAGCACAAACACCTTGTGCCAGCTGTGGAGGGGTGATGATTGCCACTTTTGAACCGCTACCTGAACAATCAATAGAGATTACCAAAAAAAACTTAAGCATAAAAAGAAAAAAACAGTGATCCATCAGGATGAAATCTGTGATTCAGACCTTATTGTTATCCTTAGTCTGAGTGTGTGATTAGGCCATTAATTGATTAAAATTTTACTGAATAATTATTCAAATTATTAAAGTATTATAGTATTAAAGTATTAAAAGTATATAGTATTAAAGTATATAGTATTAAAAGTACATATCATTAAATTATAGTATTAAAGTATTAAAAGTATATAGTATTAAAAGTATATAGCATTAAATTATAGTATTAAAGTATTATAGTTCAGTTTTGAAGTCTTCAAATCATTTCAGCCTCATCTTCACTCGAACATTCCCATCATCTCCGGGATCAGACATTTTTCCATCAGTGATCTTTGCAGCCACTTTATGAAAGAGGAAATGAATCAGAGTGTCAGACAGGTGGTTCAG
Source organism: Archocentrus centrarchus (assembly GCF_007364275.1). Taxonomy (NCBI): domain Eukaryota; kingdom Metazoa; phylum Chordata; class Actinopteri; order Cichliformes; family Cichlidae; genus Archocentrus; species Archocentrus centrarchus. Next base: position 3,763,587 of record NW_022060260.1, read on the forward strand.
GTGCAGCAGGAGGGGAGGGGTCAGAGGGTCAGTTTGTAGGATAAAACCTGCCAGGTGAAGGTCACAGAGTCTGTTACCATGGTAACTGTCTCAGTGTTGAAGTTAGCTCTCTTTCTCAAACAGTTTCCTCATTTTAGGGTCACAGACAGAGTTTTTAGTTAAACCTGCTTCCTGGCCCCTGAAGAGGCCTGTGTGTAAATGAACACCTGGAAACCTCAATGAAATGAAGCAACATTGTAAAGAACAGCTATGTGAGAGACTGTGAAAGTCATGTAGAAAACTTCAAGTTGTTGCAGTTAAAAGTGGTTCTACAAGCTTTTGATTAACAGGGTATACTTAGTTCTTCATGCACTGCTTCTGCATTTTGCCTTAATCTTTGTTAAATAAATCCTGGCATGTCAAATATGTCATATTTTCTATTTCATTCAAGCTTGTAATTATTAATGTTAAGACCTGCTACAGACCAGATGATTTTTATTATGTCTTGATATGTAAAAAATGTACACATTTAAACTTTATTACCAAGACTGCAAGTATAGAAAATACCAGTTCTGTTGTCACTGTGATGAATGAACATCTAAATATTCAAAAAGAATATGTACTCAAATCTTCGTGGTATTTTAACATCAGTGGGGTCGCTGTTTAAGTGCTTTAATGTTGTGTTTTTAGTTTGTTGGACTTTCTTTTTTCTTTTATTGAGAACAAGTTTCCACTACGAATAGTTTTGTGCCTTATTTTGAAAAACGAATCCGGCAAATTACCGGAAATTCTTGTTGTCTAAGCCGACTTGACGAAATTCGTCTGGAATGGAAAGTTTGCATCGTGAAATCAGGAAGTCTAGTAAAAGATTTTTGTGAGAAAAATCGCGGCTGCAAAATATAAAAAGCTGCAAAACCTCCTCTGGCTCTCACTGGACCTCTCAGCCATGCGGTGAGTGGGATAATAACGCTGTGCTATAATGTTATATGCCCCATGGTGAAGCAGCAACTATGAGTTGTCGCGATTTGTCTCATTGAATCTGTTTGACGCAGTCACCGTAGAAAAAGAAACCAAGCTGGTAAAGAAACAAAACAATCTGCTATTTTACACGTGACAGGTGCCATTAATGAAAGCATTGTTTTCAAACGGTTATTATGATTGTTGTTATTATCCAGAAGGTGGTTAGAGTACAAAAATTGCTGCGCAACGTACAACATGGCAGAGACGCGCAGATATTTGGACTGCCAGTGGCTAAATCTGCAAACGGACACGCCGCACACCTTACTGACACACCAGAGTAAAGCTAGGAAATGCTTATTCCCATGCACTGTGTGTGTGTGTGTGTGTGTGTGTGTGTGTGTGTACCATCAAAAACAACAACAACAAAAAAAAGTTTATCTGCAATAATTCCATCTTAACTGCATGACTGCATCAGGGTGGCTGTTCATGGAATTAGATTTATGTAAAAAACAAACAAAAAAAACCAAAACAATTTGAGCAAATAATTTCATTTCGCGAGAGTACGCGTTCATTCAGTAGAACTCAGCAGCCACGGGCACAAAGAAGCCATCGCGCACTCTAGTGTCCGCTGTACTCGGAGCTGAATCCTGCGCCCTCCCTCGCGTCAGTTGACATTATTTGGACGGTGCCTAATGTGATTGGTCGCTTTGATGGACAGTTCAGGTTACTGCGTTAAACCGAGTTACACTGTGGCAGCAACACAAGTGCTTTTGTAAACGCGAAGTAAGTTTGCTAATTATTGTTTTCTGTGGAAATACTGACAACTATCACTGGATTACTTTGATGCTGAATAAATCTTTAAAACTAGAGGATTCAAAGGCACGTTCTGAAGTCTCTGCACTCCTGTCCCAATAAGTTATTGTACAGCATCACAAACCTTTAATGATTAAAACCACAAATACGAAAGAATAATGAAGATCAGGGGGGAAATTTGGCCAAAACAGAGACAAATAAATCTCCCAGCACAAAGTTAGTCTGCAGCAAACACATGTAACTGGGTCAATATCAGTATAAAGTACCTTTTGGTGTCCTCATCAGAATCAATAAATTATTGTTAACATGTTTCAAAATAATGAAAATTTTAGGTATTATTATCACTGTGGATACACTGACACACATCAGTACAGGAACAAGTTTCTTAAAATGAATTTCACTAATTTTATACCATTTTCTTTGGTTGGATGGATCTGTTTTTGCTATGTCCCACACTCTGGTCTGCTCCTTTCAAGCAGTGTACTAAGGTATTAAATGGCACAAAATGAAAATACTTTTTAAATGTTGTTATTACTCTTATCAAATTCTTGGGTAAAACAGACCGTTCTGATTTTTTTGTCTCCATTTTTATCATTTTATTTAACATTTTGTGCACATCCCTAAAACTACTGTCCACCCTGTCATCATGGAGTAATTGCCACTTTAAGAAACCAACTAATGAAATCAGTAACATCAACACCCTGAATCTGTCTTTCTTCAGTGGAGGTTGAAACAGCTGCGGCAGCTACAGTGAGCAGCTCCACTTATATTTCCTAATTTTCATGTAATTATGTTGGTAGTTAGGTGTGGTCAACCTTAACATGTCCACCCTGTCAGAGGAAAGGCTGATTAATAGAAAATGTTTTCAGAAAGTTTAAATATATTTTGAAAACAGCATGTGGTCTCCTTCAGTAACCGATAAGTTTGGTAGCTGATGGTCCACCGTGTGCTTCTTAGATACTAAATTAATCCAAAAATGTCCACCCTGTCCCCACATGACAGGGTGGACATTGTATTCTCTAGTTGGGATTTTCTTTTATTTTTTTTACATATTTTGATGAGATGGTGATAATTTAAGAGTTCTTTGAACTTTTTTTCTCAAATTAGGCTCATACTGCTAAACAGGGTCAATCATTGGTGAGTTGTCTTTTTAGAGCAATGAGTCCAGGTGGAGCAGAGACAGCACGGCAGTATTGGGAACGCCATGATGCTGTACAGACAGAGGAAGAGTTGGCATAAAGACAGAAACACTGGAAAGAAGAAGGGTATCCCTGAGCTCACTGAGACAGAGAAGGGGGGAGGGGGGCATAGAAAAAAAAAGAGAGAGGAGTATCCTGCTGCCTTAACTTGCTGTGGGAGAAATGCATCAGTACAAATGAGATTTTTATTTTTTTAAGTAACATCCTTGTTGCTACAAGATTCCATCCATCCATCCATCCATCCATTCTCTTCCGCTTATCCTGTTCAGGGTCGCGGGGGGGCTGGAGCTTATCCCAGCTGACATAGGGTGAGAGGCAGGGTACACCCTGTACAGGTCGCCAGCCTGTCGCAGGGCTAGAGACAGACAACCATTCACACCTATGGGCAATTTAGAGTGACTAATTAACCTAACCCCAGTAACTGCATGTCTTTGGACTGTGGGAGGAAACCCACACAGACTCAGGGAGAGCATGCAAACTCCACACAGAGAGAGAGAGGTCCGGGCCAAGGTGGAATCAAACCCGGACCCTCTAGATGTCATTCTAACTGCAGCAGTGCTAACCACCACGCCACTGTGCTGCCCTCTGAAAGATTATGTTAGTCAAATGGAAACTGGACACAAGCAAACAGTCACACAACTTAAGACAAAAATGCAGAGTTTATGTACAATACAATGAAGAACTTAGGAAGTGACTCCAAGAGAACTTCCTTTTGCCACCTTAGACCCTATTATAGATCTTAATTGTGATGCAAAAAGCTTATGAATGTTCATATTTATATTTTGTAATGTTCACTTTTGTTGAGAAAGCTCTTAATAAATCTATTCATGTCAGCAGTTAACACATTTTTGTCCACCCTGTCATTGTACTGTCCACCCTGTAATTTTTCAATTTTTTGAAAATAATCAAGTTATCGTCACAAGTTAGTAAGAGCTTTTCACGTTTCTTAATAAACTGATCACTGCCAAATAATATTGTTTGGAAAAGTGATCAGATTGCGGTTTTTAGAGATTTTATTTAAAAAGGAAAACACAGCTATCACAGATTCTTTGAAGACACAAGCAATTTGCAATTATTTCACTATTTTCAAAAGGTTTATTTTACCAAATAAATATTATTATTGAGCAAGGGACAAACTAGCTATCTGAAAATGTGCATTGTATAATCACGTTGGTATGAAAATGTATTTAATTTTCATTTGACTTTGTCCATGACAGGGTGGACATATTTTACAATGTGCTCATTCTTTATCTGCTTGCAATAAATTCATAAAAAGTGTGGGAGCTTGACCAACATTCATTTACAACAGCCTAAAGTCAACTTGATACAATGGATATGAAAGTAGTTGGGAAACTGAAACTTTCTTCGGACGATTTACGAAGTCCCAAAAGCACTTTTTGGTGACCCAACTGCACCATGTCTGGATGAGCGCAGAGGGTTACTCGGGAGAGTGTGAAACTGCAGCAGCGTGCAAAGCAGAGGCTCGCGTGTGTGATGGCTTCTTTGTGCCGGTGGCTGTTGAGTTCTACACATGCAGGTTGCTGAATTTATGCGCGACGAATGAATGAAATTATTTGCAAAATGAAATTAATTGCTTGGATTATTTATATGTGTGTATATATATATAATATATATAATTTTTTTTTTCTCTCATGATTTTCGACATAAACATAATTCCATAGACAGAACAGGTCATCTACTAATCGGAGGGTCAGTGGTTTGATTTCTGACTACTCCAGTCTGCATCTCTTGGGCAAGATACTGAACCCAAGTTGCTTTTGACGTGTTCATCAGAGGGTGAATGTGTGTGAATGTTCTTTTGTAACAATTTAGGATTAGAAGAAAAGTGCTTCTATGAATATGGGTGAATGAGGCATGTTGTATAAAGTGCTGAGTACTAAAGCAGAGTAGAATAGCGCTATATCAAAAAACAATCCATTTGCCATTGGAGCCAGACAAGGCCATGGGAAAAGGGGGTGCTAGGTGTGCTTGTTTTGCTTTATATAACGCCAGTGAAGAAAATTCCACAGGGTCGGTGGGAGCCTTTCTGTGAGCAGTTTGTTTCCTCCAAGGACTTTGACCAACTTTTTCAGTTCCAATTAATACTGATATCTAGGCTTTGATATCTCCTGATACAAAGCCCCGATCTGACACCAGTGTTAAATGAATAGTCCCTGTTCCTTGGTCTGTGGAAGACACTGAAGAATCTGTATTTTATCTGTAAGATAGCATCAGTGTTGCCTTAAATGTTGCTTTCCTAACTTTTTAGAAAAAATAATCCAAGAATATAAATGTAATGAATTTGTATTTACCAGTCAGAAACCCTGAACTACGTGTTTAAAGAAAATGGGTGGCTGAATAGTATGTGTTAGTAAAATAATTTAAAAAAAGCAATAGGGTCAAAATGGAAAAATGAAAAGAAAAAATAGGCTCCAGCCCCCCTGGTAACTGTCAAACAGTTGAAAAACAAACAGATCAATGTTAAAATGAATCTTTCTTTTTTGGGAAACAAAAAAACAAAAAAAACTAAAAAATAAAATCCCCACTCGCCCTGGGGCAATGGAATCTGATGGAGCCATTCTCCCAGTTTGGTCACTGCCCCCAAAGCTTCTCGTGTTCCTTCTTTTTGATGTTGCTATCACTCGGTATTGCTATGTCTTATCACTACAGCCTTCCTCCTCTGCTTGTCTACCACTGCTAAGTCTGGTTGGTTAGCCATCACCAGTTTGCCCTTCTGGATTTGGAAGTCCCAGATGATCTTAGCTTAGTCATTCTCAACCACCTATATCCCATTTTGACCTCAGGACTTCCAGGCCATATTTGAAACAGATGTTCCAGGAGGCATCTGATTAGGATGCCTCCTGGCCGCCTCTTGGGTGAGGTGTTCTGGGCATGTCCCACCGGGAGGAGGCCCCATGGTAGACCCAGGACACACTGGGGAGATTATATCTCTCGGCTGGCCTGGGAATGCCTTGGGGTCCCTCCGCATGAGCTGGAGGAGGTGGCTGGGGAGAGGGAAGCCTGGGCTTCTCTGCTTAGGCTCCTGCCCCCGCGACCTGGCCCCGGATAAGCAGAAGAGAATGGATGGATGGATGTTCCTATTCTTTGCCAGCCATTTGGTTATGGTGTTCCATGCATGCCCTTCCTGCTAGCATCTTGTACCCTGCTGTTATGTGCTGGATTGTCTCAGAGGCGTCTCTGCACATCCTGCATCTGGGGTCTTGCCTGGTGTGGTAGACCCCAGCCTCTATCGATCTGCCATGATTAGTTCCCCTGTGTTATCTTTCAGCCAGCTTTGTTAAGCCATTTTTTGATATCAGTCACTTCTTCTATCTGCCTGTGGTCCATGCCGTGCAGGGGCCTGTCTTTCCATGATTGTTCCTGTTCTTGCTCCTCTTCTTTCTTGGGTTTCTGCTGCCTGAGGTATTCACTAAGCACATGATCATTTGTGACCATCTTCCCAATGTACTCATGGATCTTTGCTGTTTCATCCAAGATAGTAGTCCTCAGCCACCTTTCTTCCACTTAGCGTACAGTCTTAGGATGCTGGTTTTGGGGAGAAACCCTCTGTGCATGGTAAGGAGCTTTCTTCTTTTGATGTCAGTAGCTTCTATCTCATCCTTTGGGCAGCTTACTATCCCAACAGGGTATCTGATGTCCAGCAGGGTGTAGGTGCTTATTGCCGGGATCTTGTTCTTCCCTTTCAGCTGACTCCTCAGGACTTCCCTTACTCTCTGTAGGTACTTGGAGGTTGCAGCTTTTCTAGCGGCCTCTTCATGGTTCCCATTTGCCTGTGAGATTCCAAGGTACTTGCAGTTGTCATTGATGTCTGCAATGTTGCCTTCTGGTAGTGTAATCTGACCCTCTCTTTGTTACCATCTGACTAATTTGTCCAGTTCAAATGACATTCCAGTGTCATTGCTGTAGATTCTTGTGGTATGAATCAGTGAATCAATGTCTTGTTCACTCCTGGCATCCACGTTGAAGAGGTGGCTGATGTTTGTTCTGTTCCATAGTTGATATCCATAGCCAGTCTTGTTAATGATCTGGCTGAGGGTTCAGGCCTTTGCAGAACAGCAGTGGGCATAGAGCATCTTGCAGGTAAATCCCACACTTGATGGTGGCTTGTGACTAACGTTGTTTTCCACATCCCCACTGAGTTCCTGATGAAGGCTCTTAGAGTCCTGTTGATCTTGTGCTGTTCTAGCCATTCTAGGATCCATGTGTGTGGCACTGAGTCATAGGCTTTCTTGTAATCAAACTAGGTCAGGGGTCTCAAACTCAAATGACCTCGGGGCCACTGTTGGCTCTGTCATCTCAGTGGAGGGCCATTTTTTTTTTTAATCATATTTTACCTAGTTTGTTAAGACTGTTACACATTGCGTTTTTGCGAATAAATTGTCCTCATAAAACACACTGTGAAAAAAAAATGAAGTCAATATCAAGCGATGATGTAATGAGGTCCTGATGTTACTAAACAAGAAAAGGAAGAAACAGAGATTTGGGGTTCATCCCACTCATAAGAAAGCAGCAGCAGGGAGAGTTTCATGGTTTGATCCCTGAGTTGAAGCTGCATCACGGCCGCTTTCGCACATATTTCAGGATATCAGGGGAGCAGTTTGTTGACAGAGGCTACGTTCACACTGCAGGCTTTAATGCTCAATTCCGATTTTTTGTGAAATCAATTTTTTCTGCGTTGTCGTTCACATTTCCAAATATATGCGACTTGTATGTGATCTCCTGTGTGAACTGCAAACAACCTAAAAGTGTCCCGCATGCACAGTAGAGGATGCTATAACGACACGTGTATTGAGCGTGCTCAGTGTTTGTGGAAGTAAACATGGATCAGGATGCAGAATAGTGATGTTTGTCAAGTGTCGGTGATGTACAGGTCGGATGAATGTGACCTGGCTGTACAGACACAGGTCACATTTGAAAAGATCAGATACGTATCAGATTTAGGACCACATATCCAAATGGCCTGTGTCACATTTGTAAAAATCTGATCTGTGTTGTTCAGACTGTCATAAAAAGATCAGATACAGGTTGCATAAGGGCAAAAAAAAAATGGGATTTGGGTCACTTCAGGCTGCAGTGTGAACGTAGCCAGAGTTGGGATCACATCCGAGGAGGCAGAGAATAGTTTTAGAGAGCCTCTGGTGTTTGCTTCTCTGGTGTTATTGCCAATTCCTTTCTCGGCCCTGCTCATGTTTTGAGCCACATGCCTGTTTATCTTAGCTGCTGTGATGTCTGATAGGAGCTCCCTTGTTGTACTGAGGCAGGTTACTGGCCGGGAGTTGGATGGGACCGGTCCCTTCTGGGGGTCCTTGGGGATCAGGATTGTCTGCATTGCTCCATTTCCAGTCTTGGTGGGGGTGCTGTTCTCATATTGATCCCCTGCCAATGAGAGTACACTTTAGATGGTTCAGTGGTTTATTCTCCTGGCTTCCATGTCTTTGGTATACCTCTTCAAGGCTGTGAGTCTTTGCTTGGCAGCTTCAAAGGCCTCTGGTAAGTTGCTGTACTTCTTAGGCACCCCTTTCTTCATCATACCTGACTGCACCTCTGATACCTGCAAACTTCCCTCCATGCTGCCTCAATGATCACAGCTGGTTGGTTTCAGTGATGGTCAAAGTAGGTATTGTCTGTAGTGCTGTATTCACATCTTCCAGTAGACTTTCAAAGGGTACATGATGTAGTCTTGTAAATTGGCCACGGGGGGTCCAGGTTTCCAGCTTAGCCATGATCTTATCTTTCAGGTGTAGTGATGATGATATCTCCTCCCAACCTGTCATGCTGGCTGTCACTTTTATAGCATTTGTGTTTTACCTCATCAATCTCCAGTTGTTATAACAGTTGTTTCTTACGCATGTTGGAACACTGAGCTACTAACTGTTTTGATGTTAGTCTGGATTGTGTGTGTGTGTGTGTGTGTGTGTGTGTGTGTGTGTGTGTGTGTGTGTGTGTGTGTGTGTGTGTGTGTGTGTGTGTGTGTGTGTGTGTGTGTGTCAGAGGCAATGTCCACTATATTTTCTTATAGCCGTTCTGTCTGATTCTGCTCAGTTGAGTTTTTTCTTCCCACAGTTGCTAAGTGCTCATGGTGGCTCAATATGAAAAGAAAACATATGCAGTTTCTTCCAGGCAGCAGTTGGTGACAGCTTGGAGCAAAAACTTCATCAGTTAGTAGATGTACAGGGGTTTCTTATAAAATTAGGTCCATAAGTTTTGAACAGTGACATGTATTTTGTATCACTGTACAGAGAATCATACCATCAAGATGTGCAGATTTTCAGCTTTAATTCAAGGGTTTTAACAAAAATATTGCACTGCTTAGGAGATTTATATTTTCATACATACTTCCCCATTTACAGAGGCTTGAGATTAGCTCCCAGAATGATGGAAGTGAAAAGTGTGGCGAAGAAAAGCAACAGCTCATGAGCTGAAGCATGCTACATGATCTGTCAAACATGGTGGAGATAATGTTATGACATGACATGTATGGGTGCAAGTGGAACCACGTCAGTAGTATTTATTGATGATGGAACTGCTGATAGGAGTAGCAGGGTGAATTATGAAGTGTACAGCTCTATACTTTCTGCTCAGCTGAATTAGCCAAATCTTAGGACAGGACTGCACAGTGCAAATGGATGGCAACAAAGCATAGACCAAAAGCAACCCAAGAGTTTCTCAAGGTTAAAAAAATGAATATTCATTAATGGCCAAGTGAGTCAGCTAATCTCAACCCAATAGAGCATGTTTTTTAGTTCCAGAACATGGTAAATCGATTGGTTTTTTTATAGCACCTTTCTACACTACTTTGAGCACTCAAAACACTTAATACAAGATTCCTTGTTCACCATTCACCAGAGGTGGCAAAAGTACAGATATTCTGTATTTTAAGTAGAAGTACAAGGGCTTGTATTAAAAACCACTCTGGTAAAAGCTGAAGTACTGGTTCAACTTCTTTACTCAAATAAAAGTGAGTACAAATGTACTCAAACAAAGAAAGTAAAATTAGCTCTTTGGAGGACATTTCTAACAGCTATTTTTGTGTAAAGCTAACCGAACCTCATTATACATTATTGTAATAATATAAAATGTGCTCAGTGTGAATCTCTTATGTAGAACTAAGCTGTGAAAGGGAATTTAGAAACAGCTCTATTTCCTGTTGCCTACATAGAAGAGGGTGACTGTGCCTCTACACCTAAACAAAAAATCAGTATACTCAGGGGTTACAGTGGCATTCAGAAGGTGGAGGAACATTAAGATCAGAGCTTCGGTAAATTTACTTGGTGTTCAGGCTGTGATCAGCTGACCTGCTGCTCTGTGTGGATGAACTGAATTCACAAAGATGTAACCCAGTATTTCACAGCTATCTGAGCTGATCTCCATCCCCTACACTGACAGCATACAGGCTGTAGAAATGTTGGATTCAGTGAATGAATCTCAGCATCAGCAGCTTTGATTCAAACTCATCTCTGCTGCACTGATGTAACCTGTAACTCTGACCATGAACACAGCCTCTGTGCACCAACACAGAGTTTTACTGTAAATACAGTACAACAAGCTAACCTGTTTATCACGCACTAAACTGCAGTATTTTCATACAATCTTTGAATTACACAAAGTCAGCATACTTCAGTTTGTTTTGCAGTCCTTACCTTTAAATCTAACCTCTCTTCTTCCTCTCCTGTCCTCTTTCTTGGTGGGAAGTATTTAGTTATGTCCCACCTTTAAAGAGGACAGAAATACTTCAAAGAAGCACTTTGTTACTTCCCACCTCTGCCATTCACACACATTCATAAAAGCACTTCTTTCTATAGCTAAGTGTTTTCTTTCTAACATTCAAACACAGTCATACAATTGATGCATCGGAGATGCAACTTGGCATTCACTATCTTGCCCGGGAATACTTTGGCATGCAGACTGGAGCAGCTACCAATCGAACCACCATTCTTCCAATTAATAGATGACCTGCTCTACCTCCTGAGCCACCCCACCCCATAGAGAACCATAAACAAGCATCAACTGAAGATGGCTGCAGTATAGGCTTGGCAGAACATCTCAAAGGAGGAAATGCAGTATTTGTTTATTTCCATGGGTTCTAGACTTAAGTCATTGAGTACAAAGGTTTTTCATCCAAGTATTAAAAACAGTCCATATCTTTAAGGATTGTTATAGGACAGGGATCCTCAAATCCAGGCCTCGAGGCCTGGTGTCCTGCAGCTTTTAGATGAGTCTCTGATCCAACACACCTGAATCAAATGGCTGAATTACCTCCTCAGTATGCAGTCAAGTTCTCCAGAGTCCTGCTAATGACTTCTATATTTGACTCAGGTGTGTTGAAGCAGAAACACATCTAAAACCTGCAGGACACTGGACCTCGAGGCCTGGATTTGAGGATCCCTGTTATAGGATATGTTATATGGTAGTTTGTCCAGTAAGATTTCTCTGAAATTGGGGACTGCATTTAAAAATTACTGTAATTCCTAATCCACCATGATGGTGTACAGAAGGAAAATTTCTAAAAAAATGTGTGATTGTTCAAAAACCTGAACCTAACTATACTGCTCAGCAATGTTTTACAGTACAGTGAAGTACTAGCAGTCCCCCTGTCTTTTAGCACACCTGAAACTTTATTTTTTAATGGTACTATTTAGGCTTCTCAGCCAAGTATCCCACTTAATGGGTAAAATGAGTTTTGTATTGATTCAGAGAGTATGTGCTTGTTTTTCATTACAGCTGCTTTGTCTGTGTGCAGGTTGACAGCTAAATCCAGGTCTTCTCTTTGCTCCGACAGTGGTTAACCTAACAAGTAGCTCAGTGAAAAATGTCCTACTGGTCTGTTGGTCTTCCCCAGAACTCTGGAGACACTTCCAGCAACATGGAGCAAAAAGGTTAGTAACCTTCCCTGCATCTTGTTTATTGCTCTTTAAATCCTGTCATGCACAGTCCTGGTTTGCTTGTTTCCTTGATGTGGCCTCAGACTCATGAGGCAGTTTGAGAAAGAATGTGAACACAAACTGAAATGTAGCTATGTGTGGAGTGGCTGCAGCACTTCTTTAATTTTGCAAAAGAAGAACTGAAACCAGAATGGTTTCAAAAGGGTTATTTTTTGCCATTTGTATGTGAACTAAACTGGACACAGTGACATCTCATGTAGCACATTTGAATGTTTTCTAGCATTTCTTCCAGCAGAATAATGAATGATTTGCTGTGTGTGTGTGTGTGTGTGTGTGTGTGTGTGTGTGTGTGTGTGTGTGTGTGTGTGTGTGTGTGTGTGTGTGTGTGTGTCAAATGGTAACAGATGATGTGGGATTAAAGTAGAAGAATATAATATGAGTATGGTGGAATATTGTAAACTGGTAATAGTCAGTTTACTATGCTCCATTTCCCCCCCCCCCCTGTAATGAGAAAGCTAATGTGATATATTTCAGAACATAATACTGTAAAAATAATGTCACAATTATGTCCCTATGCTTTAAGCAAAAGCGGCCGTCCACTCACATTTAAAATCTTTTTCATAGCTGACATTTTAACACGAGGCATTAAGATGTTATTAATTACATTAATTAGATCTCTGTAACTAAAGTGAATACAACCTTAATTACACCTTTTGTTTATCTACCATTTCATTTCAAAAAGTCCATCCATCCATCTTCTTCTGCTTATACAATTGAGGGTCATGGGAGGACTGCAGCATATCCCAGCTGCCATAGGATGAGAAGTGGGGTACAGCCTGGACAGGTCACCAGTCTGTCACACACATATGGGCAGTTTAGAATCACCAGTTAACCTAAACACATTAACTGCATGTGTTTGGGTTGTGGGAGGAAGCTGGAGTACCCAGTGAGAACACGCAAACTCCACACAGAAAGGCTCTGGAGTTTGAATTGAACCCAGCACCTTCTTGCTGTGAGGCAACAGTGGTTAGGTTCAGGTTTGTGAACAGTCACAACAGTGTTAGCAGCACTCAAATTTCAAGTTATGGATGGCAATTTTTCGTTTATGAAATGGCCAGAACTGATTCAAACTGTCAGATAAGATAACACAGGGTGGGCAATATTGCTTCAAAATTATATCACAATATTTCAAGAAAATTTATGATAATATTTCTGACAGTACAGGGGAAAATACCATGTCACCACATCCACTGTTTGTTCTTCTATTGTATGAAACAACAATCAACAAATGCTGATATGTTCACCTTTGTAGTCCTGGTATACTCAATGGTGTGTTTTTACCTCAAATGGTGATTCCACAAGTTTGTTGTTTCCAACTTCAGCAGGAACAGATTTCTTGCATATTTTACAAAGTACTGTGCATTGTTGGAGTTGTTGAAGTAGCACACTTTTCAGGTACTAAAGCAACTCTCGCTGTCAGAGATGCCTGGACTTGTCTCATTGTTCTGCACAGTAGACAACAGAAACACAGGATGTCTCTATAGCAGTGATAGAGCTGTATGACATTTCTGTATCATATAATAATTTATCCTGGTATTAACATTGATGATATGATATGCAGAGTCTGCTTGACTATATGTGGACTGATTGTGCCTATAGTCATCTCCCCAAAGTCTCAAAGTTTAGGGCTCAGAGTGGGCTCACTGACCCACTTGGACTACATGTGGTCTGCTGGTCAGGAAGCTATAGACCCACCTGCAAAGGGAGGGGCCCAGGCTCAGGTCCAGCACCTTAGAGACCAGTCTGGAATGAACTATGGTATTAAATGCTGAGCTGTAGTCTAGGCACTCTCACATAGTTTTCTCACATAGTTCCCCTTACCAGTGTCCACATGGGAAATGAGGAGGAAGGTTATGGCATTATCTATGGTTCTGTCTGGATGGTATGCATGAACGTCTTGATAAGCCTCTCAAAACATTTCATCATCACAGAGATGAGTGCTATGGGCCTGAAGTCACTGGGACGTGTGGCTTCTTTGGGACTATAACAGACTTTTTAAAGCAGGTGGGAAGTATTTCAGTGAGAGGTAAACAGAGGTGTCAGCTGGTCAGCACAGGTCTTAAGGACATCCATCCATCCATCCATTCTCTTCTACTTATCCAGGGCCAGGTCACGGGGGCAGGAGCCTAAGCAAAGAAGCCCAGGCTTCCCTCTCCCCAGCCACATCCTCCAGCTCATCCGGAGGGATCCCAAGGCATTCCCAGGCCAGCCGAGAGATATAATCTCCCCAGCGTGTCCTGGGTCTACCACGGGGCCTCCTCCCAGTGGGACATGCCTGGAACACCTCACCCAAGAGGCGGCCAGGAGGCATCCTAATCACATGCCTGAGCCACCTCAACTGGCTTCTTTCACTGTGGAGGAGCAGTCGCTCTACTCTGAGCCCCTCCCGGATGGCTGCACTCCTCACCTGATCTCTAAGGGAGAGGCCAGCCATCCTTCGACGGAAACTCATTTCTGCCGCTTGTATCCACTTCTTATTCTTTCGGTCACTACCCAAAGCTCGTGACCATAGGTGAGGGTAGGAACGTAGATCGACTGGTAAATCGAGAGTTTCGCTTTTACACTAAGCTCCCTCTTCACCACGACAGACCAGTGCAGTGTCCGCATCACTGCAGAAGCATCCCCGATCCATCTGTCGATCTCCCACTCCCTTCTCCCATCACTCGTGAACAAGACCCTGAGATACTTGAACTCCTCTGCTTGGGGCAAGAACTCGTCCCTGAGCCGGAGAGGACACTCCACCCTTTTCCGGCTGAGGACCATGGCCTCAGACTTAGAAGTGCTGATTCTCATGCCAGCCACTTCACACTCAGCCACGAACCGTTCCACTGCAAGCTGAAGGCCACCCCCCCGATGAAGCCAACAGGACTGCATCATCTGCAAAGAGCAGAGATGAGACTCTGAGGCCACCAAGGAAGAAGCCTAGAAATTCTGTCCATAAAAGTTATGAACACAATCGTGACAAAGGGCAGCCCTGATGAAGTCCAACCCCTACAGGAAATGAATCCGACTTATTACCGGCTATACGGACCAAGCTCTCACTGCAGTTGTACAGAGACTGAATGGCCCACAACAGGCCAGACACCCCATACTCCCGCAGGACCTCCCACAGGATACCCCGAGGGACATGGTTGAATGCCTTCTCCAAGTCCACAAAGCACATGTAGACTGGTTGGGCAAACTCCCACGCACACTCAAATATCCTTGAGAGGAAAAAGAGCTGGTCCAGCGTTCCATGACCAGGACGAAAACCGCATTGTTCCTCCTGGATCCAAGGTTCGACTAATGGGTGGACCCTCCTTTCCAGCACCCTGGCATAGACCTTACCGGGGAGGCTGAGGAGTGTGATCCCCCAAAAGTTGGAGCATACCCTCCAATCTCCCTTCTTAAAGGTGGGGACCACCACCCCGGTCTGCCAATCCTAGCCCGGATCTCCACGCAATGTTGCAGAGGCGTGTCAACCAGCCCTACAACATCCAGAGCCTTCAGGAACTCAGGGCGAATCTTGTCCACCCCAGGGGGCCTGCCACCAAGGAGTTGTTTTACTGCCTCAGTGACGTCACCCCCAGTGATGGGCAAGTCATCTCCCTCATCCCCAGACTCTGCTTCCGCTACAGAAGGTTTGTCAGTGGGATTCAGAAGGTCCTCGAAGTATTCCTTCCACCGTCCAACTATAGCCTCAGTTGAAGTCAGCAGCACCCCACTACACTATAAACCGTGTGAGTGGAGCACTGCTTTCCCCTCCCGAGTCGCCTGACGGTTTGCCAGAATTGCTTTGAAGCCATCTGAAAGTCTTTTTCCATAGCCTCACCGAACTCCTCCCACACCTGAGTTTTTGCTTCGGCCACTGCCTGAGCTGCATTCCGCTTGGCCTGCCGATACCTGTCAGCTGCCTCTGGAGTCCCACAGGCTAACCAAGCCCGATAGGAGTCCTTCTTCAGCTTGGTGGCTCCCTTCACCTCCGGTGACCACCATCTGGTTCGGGGTTACCACCACGTCAGGCACCAACCACCTTGCAGCCACAGCTCTGAGCAGCAGCCTCAACAATGGAGGTGCAGAACATGGTCCATTCGGACTCAGTGTCCTCAGTCTCCCTCGGAATGCTGTCGAAGTTCTTCCGGAGGTGCGAGTTGAAGATCTCCCGGACTGGGGCTTCTGGCAGGCGTTCCCACCACACCCTCACAACACGTTTAGGTGCTCCAGGTCTGTCCAGCATCTTCCCCCGCCACCTGATCCAACTCACCACTAGGTGGTGATCAGTTGACAGCTCAGCTCCTCTCTTCACCCGAGTGTCCAGAACATACGGCCGCAGATCTGATGATACAATTACAAAATCGATCATCGACCTGCGAGTTAGGGAGTCCTGGTGCCATGTGGACTTATGGACATCCTTATGTTCGAACATGGTGTTCGTTATGGACAAACTGTGGTTTGCACAGAAGTCCAATAACAAAACACCATTCGGGTTCAGATCGGGCAGGCCGTTCCTCCCAGTCACGCCCCTCCAGGTCTCACTATTATTACCCACATGAGCATTGAAGTCTCCCAGCAAGACTATGGAGTCACCAGGTGGAGCACTCTCCAGCACCCCGCCCAGCAACTCCAAAAAGGGTGGGTACTCTGAAATGTCATTCGACCCATAAGCGCAAACAACAGTCAGGACCCATTCCCCGGCCCGAAGGCGCAGGGAAACAACCCTCTTGTTCACCGGTGAAAACTCCAACGTGCAGGCAGCAAGCCGGTGGGATACAAGAATACCCACCCCAGTTCGCCGCCTCTCACCGAGGGCAACTCCAGACTGGAACAGAGTCTAGCCCCTCTCCAGGAGACTGGTTTCTGAGGCCAGGCCATGCGTTTAGGTGAGCCCAGCTATATCTAGCTGGTATCTCTCAACCTCATGCACTAGCTCAGGCTCCTTCCCAACCAGAGAGGTGACATTCCATGTCCCAATAGCCAGTCTCGATAGCCGGGAATCAGTCCGCCAGGGCCCCCACCCTCGGCTACTGCCCAACACACACTGCACCCGACCCCTACGACGTCTCCTGCTGGTGGTGGGCCTAAAGGAGGGCTGGCCCATGTAACATCTTTGGGCTGCGCCCGGCCGGGCACCACGGGCAAATACCCAGCCACCAGATGCTCTCCCTCAAGCTCCCTCCCCAGGCCTGGCTCCAAGGTGGGGCCCCGGTAACCCTATCCCGGGCAGGGTAAACTGTGCCGTCGTTGTTGCTAACATAGGGGTCTTCTGAACTGCTGTTTGTCTGGACCCTCACCCTGGACCAGTTTGCCATGGAAGACCCTACCAGGGGGACAAGCCCCCGGGCAACATAGCTCCTGGGATCACTGGGACACACAAACCACTCCACCACGATAAGGTGGCGATTCACGGAGACATGTCTTAAGGACATGTCTGCTAATACTGTATGGTCCAGCCCCTTTCCTGGTGTTTACACCTCTAAACATCCTCCTCACATGATGCTTTGTCACAGTGAGTGTCTCTTCCCCTGCGACTGGGAGCGCAGTGGGTTGTTGGCTCCCCGACTAGAAGCGCGCAAAGAAGTTGTTCAGTTCATCTATAAATGATACACAAATTACATGATTTTTCCTTTTTTGTCTCTTTATAAGCCCTGTTGATTGTTTGATTGTCATTTCTGCGTTATTGTTCCCTCCATTTAGGCTCACATTGGTTTGATGTTTGAAGGCGCACAGTAATGTGAAATAAAAACTCTCCTCAAATGTATTAAATCTAAATTAAAAAGCCTGTTTTGAAAATGTAAGGAATAGGAAGTACAGATATTTGTGTTAAAGTGTAGGGAGTAAAAGTAAAAAGTTGTCAGGAAAATAAATACTCAAAATACAGATACCTGAAAATTCTACTGAAGTACAGTAACAAAGTATTTGTACTTTGTTACTTCCGACCTCTAATCATCTCATTAAGGAAAAAAATGTTTCTACTCGTGATCTGGTCTTGTCTTTGTGGCTACCACCAATAACAGGAGAACTATAACCATATTTTACTACTGCTATGTTTGTGTCATTGTTCTGGTAAACATTAGTGCATTTGTTTCACGATTTAACTATCAAGTATATTCCAAGCTATTCTGCATGTTCTGTTGTCACTATTTTTCCCTTTGTGTTTTTCTATAGTTGTTTAAAGGAAGACTGACATTAAGTACAGTACATTAAGTATAGTACATTAAGGCTCTGCACAGTGGAGATGCATTAATTTAATCGTAATTGGGCTCAATTAGCAAAAGTACCAGTAGCAAACAAGTAAAACAGCAAGAGTTGTCACAACAGCAGATGAATGAACACACGTACACTTGAATTTACATTCAAAGTACCTGCACCTCAGTGGATGCACACAATACTGGAAGCCGAAAGCAGAAACACCTCTTTAGAATTTAATTAGCTTCGACTGGAAAATAAAAAGACAGCAAGCTACCGCTCTACTTCCTCCTCCTCCTCCTCCTCCCTGCATCCCTCATTCTCCCTCCCTCAGACTGTAACAGAGTGGAGGAACATCATCCAGGGAGCGCAGACAGGATGCTTGAGGACGCTGGGTAGAAACCTATGGTCTGAACTGAAGCCATGAAAAGAAAGTGCTTAGATTTTATTGTGGCAGAGGCCAGAGGAAGAAGAGGATTTGCTTCTTCGCTATGAGCAGGTTAGTAGGAGAGAGGATCAGAAGGGCAGAGCTAGATGCTGACTGGAGCACTGTTTATATGCTGTGCATGTAAGACTGTCTGAGCCTGAAAGCTACTCTGCACTTAGCTGTGATTCTACCAGCTGCTTACTGACATCTAATATTGATCAGCACTTCTGTTTTAGAAATCCATGCAAGGAGTCACATTCCAGGGAAATGGCAGAAACTGGTATTTGCTACTTGCCTGGTTGTCCTTAATAATTATGGCTACATCTGTATGTAATCTGAAAAATTAAATAGAAAAGATACAGATAACCAGATAACTATTGTGCTTGATTTCATGAAACTCTTGAAGATTATAACTGATTATAACTTTAAAACATTCTTTATGTTCTTTATAATAAACAGTCTTTTGACAGAGTGATTTAGTGGTATAGAGCCTTTTTATCTGCCGTATTTCATGAAAAAAGGAAGCCTGTGTAGTTCTCTGTGACTTTTTGGATCACCCGGCACAGGTATATTGTTATATATTACATCCTGTGTACAGATTAATTTTTTTTCATGACAGTTAATATATATAGAATGGCACCCCTGTGTTGATTTCAGAATATAAACATCTATAAAGGGGAGCCCTCACTGTGATTCATCTGTTGTAGAATCTCTTGTCATGATTAATTTTAAGTGTGCGTTGTAGACTGTAAATCTGATTTACAGTGGTTTAATTTGTAACTGGTGTTGCTGTCACTGTGTATTTTGCCTGTTAGGATTGAACACTTGGCAGAGTGGGTGTGAAATGAGCTCCTTGTTGTGGTTTAGCACTGACAGAACAAAAGTGAAACAGTTGGAGAATTTTCAAAACCAAAGTGGAATTTCCCCAGGAAGTTTCACACTGGCATTGATTAGCAGCTCTTGTGAAGCCCCACTGATAAATGATACACGGATTATTCCTTCAAGACCAGGTGAATTTTCTTTTTTTTTAAAGAGAAATGATTCTTAATCTGAGCATAGTCTGTACATAAAGACAAGTATAGCCATCATGAAGTCACCCTTTGTGTTTTGATGTATTATGAAGCCTCAAAATTCACAAAATCTTTGTACAGATTGTACCACACAGAAGGTACATATTATTTGCTGGATAATTAAATGAAAATCCTCTAAAAGGCATCAACAACACAAACATGTTTGAAAGGTTTAGATTAATAGCTCCAGTGAAGCCAAACCGACAGCTATTAACTACCTATCAGTCAACGTGCCCCCCTAACTTCAAGCCTTACTGTAACCAAATGGATGTTATTTTAAAATTAGCCCACCATACAGTTATTACAAAGGTGGAAACTATGCACTCTTTACTATGAAAGCTATAGGATAAAACAGTTTTTGTAAGAAACCTCCGACAGAACCAGGTTGGAGGGTTTAGGGGTCAGAAAGACCTCTACTGTAATGACATTTATTCCCCTCTATTGTGTAATCCATTAAAAGTAAATTCAACAGTTACTAAGAAATGATCAGACAAAGGAGGGTTTTCAGGGAATACTACTACTAAGTCTTCACTTTCCATGCCATAATATATGTCAGGACAAGATCCAGAGTATGATTAAAGTGATGGGTGGGCTCCTTTACATTTTGAGAAAATACAAATGAATCTAATAATAGATTAAATGCAGTGTTGAGGCTGTCATTTTCAGCATCTACATGGATGTTAAAATCACCCACTATTAACTCATCTGAACTGAGCACTAAATCAGATTAAAAAAAACTCTGAGTAAGAGCCACGTGGATGATAGAGAACAACAAATAAAACTAGTTTTTGAATTTTCCAGTTAAGATGGACATGGCAAAGAGTCAGGCTTTCAAATGTATTAAAACTCTTTCTGGGTCTTTGGTTAATTAATAAACTGGATTGGAAGATTGCGGCTAATCCTCCTCCTCGACCTGTGCTTCGAGCATTCTGACAGTTAGTGTGATTTGGGGGTGCTGATTAATTTAAACTAACATATTCATCCTGCTGTAACCAGGTTTCTGTAAAGCAGAATTAATCAATATGTTGATCAATTATTAAATCATTTACTAAAGTTTAATAATCCACATTTAAGTTTTACTCTTTGGTGAAGTTGAGGATGCAATATTGTTCTTTATTTGTTAACTGTTATTCTTATATAATTTTTTGCTGGTTTTAGGAGGCAGGAGGAGAGAAGCTGCGTGTAAGGTTACGTTCACACTGCAGCCTGAAGTGATCCAATTCTGATTTTTTGTGAAATCCGTTTTTTTTTTGTTTTTTTTTTGTTTTGCTACATGCGATTATGTCATATGTAGCAAGCGTGCTCAATGTTTGCAGAGGTAAGTTTGTTTTCCTTCTCGCGTCCACATAACAGGATGCAGAATAGTGATGTTTGTCGAGTATCAGTGACGTGCAGGTTGGATAAATGCGACCTGGCTGTACATACACAGGTCGCATTTGAAAAAAAACAGACCTGTGTTGTTCAGACTGTCATGAAAAGATGAGATACAGGTTGCATAAAGGCAAAAAAAATCTGAATTGGGTGACTTCAGGCTGCAGTGTGAACATAGCCTAAGACTGCAACTCTGCTTCTTGGACTAAACTCTAGATAGTCCCATTTTAAGGGGTTTAATAAATTCAGCCAGATTTCTAGAAATGAGAGCTGCTCCATCCAAAGTGGGATGGATGCTGTCTCTCCTAACAAAACCAGGTTTTCCTCAGAAAGCTTTCCAATTATCAATAAAGCCCAGATTGTTTTCATGGGCACCACTCAGACAGCTAGCAATATAAGGAGAGCATGCAGCTAAAGTTGTCACTCCTGGTCCAGTTGGGGAGGGGCCCAGAGAAAACTACAGAGTCTGACTGTTTTTTTACACACTGATTCAGTATTAACTTGTGACCTGTGATTGGCTTAACTTGTTGTCATTACTGCCGACGTGAATTATTATTTTCCCAAACTGATGTTTAACCTTAGTCAGGAGTTTCAAATTTCCTTCTATGTCGCCTGCTCTGGCTCCTGAAATGCATTCGACTATGGTTGGTGGTGTCGCTAGCTTCACATTTCAGAGTTTGTTCCTCGGCAGGTGTGTCACCAAGTAGGGACAAACTATTTGAAACGTGAATGGGTTGGTGGTGTACCGGGGGTTTCTGTTTAGGACTACGCTTCCTCCTCACAGTACCCAGCCGGCCTGATTTCCCAGCTGCTTGGGATTTGCTGGAGCAGAGCAAACAGTAGCTAAGCTACCTTGGTCTGCAATGACTACAGGAGCCTGGGTACCTACAGGATTGTCCAGGATGCTGAGCTAAGTCTTCAATTAACTGAGCCTGGTCTCCAAGGCTACAAACAGGCTACATTTATCACAAGTACCATGACTGCTAAAAGGAGGCCGAGAAGTAGCTAAACATTTGACACAAAAAGCAGGAAAATGTGGAAGGGAAAGGAGAAGCAGTCAGGCTGTTAGTGAGTTGGCAGACCGCTAAACTAATAGCTACACTAAGCTAGCAAATACCTAAAAATACAAAAAATAAGTTAATAATGTGAATATAATTTACAAGTAATTCAGCAGAGATTGTGCTTTGGATAAAGCATTTGAAGATTACACTATGGCGTCATTTAGATTGATCACGCTACACCACTGTGCTTTGTAACAGGAACAGGAAGTGATACGATAACGCAGTGAGAGCCAACACTAAGTGACAGGCAGTGACAGTTAAGCTGACACCATTTTTATTCAGAACACTAGGGTCTGATTTTTTTTTTTTAATGTTTGAGCTTTGTTTTCATGTTTGCTGTTTGGTTACATTAACGCTGCAAAACTAAAAGGTTTGGTTAAGATCATCATTTTGGATTAAAATATGTAGAAGCGAGTGAGTCCTGTTACGTAGTATATGATTACTGGCCTGAAAAGGAGGAAGGAGTTGCTGTAGTTGAAGCTTTAATTTATACTTGCATTAAGATGTCTTTGAGACACAGATATTGTGTACATAATTTTTATCACCTACAGACAATGATGTCTAGGTGCTATTGATTGGCACCACCATTAGTGTGGTATAGTGTGGTATAGTGTGATACAGTGTGATACAGTGTGATACAGTGGCAAGTTGTAAAGAAAATGTATCTACTGCTGAGCGGCAGGATTTGTCATTGGATTGACGATGTAAGCTATGTAAAACTGAGCTAAACCATTGTAAAATATATTGTCTCTGAAAGTACTCATGAAGAACACATTTGTCTACTTTACATTTTTTATTTTGTCCATATTGTTTTATTGTGTACTTCAGTTACAGCATCTAAGACCAGCACTGAAGATCTGTAAAGGTTCTGTCTGATGTCCTAGACATTTTTGTCCAGGGTGCAGTTAAGTAGAGTGTAAAACAGAAAATGTTATTCTTCTCAGGACATCCTGCATTCACATGTGTACATGCAGGGAGGTGCCACTGCAGTAATGGTAACTTGTTGACTGCCATTCCTTTACTAAATTTGACTGTAGTGTAAGGAGGAAAATATGGTGTTTAAAGTGAATATGCTGGATCTTTCTATGTAGTCAAGATTTTTTGTTTTCTCATATTTATTTGCAATAATAAACGATTAATACAATTCATACAATGCATACAGTCATTCACTTAAGGCTGGTCACCAGTCTTTGGTCTCGTGCTTGTTTGTCAGGGATGTAGCACAAAAAAAAGGTTTAACACATCCCTAGCTGACGTATTAGTCTTAGGTTTTTGTCATTGTGATCTCTGTAAGAGGATCCTTTCTTCTAAATAAAAAGATTATCCTGATTCCCTCTAATTTTGTTTTTAATGAGTCTTCCTTCTTACTCAGCTTCACACTGAACTACTGATCACACTGATTTTTGTCTCCACTTGTGTTTATTCCTGTAGCAACAGTCAGATTTGATCAATTTGATAACACGAGTTAAGTTGACTGCCTTACAGTTCTTAAGGCCGTCTTTTAGCTTTCCCGTATTTGTTGTATAAAGCTGTGATAGTGTAGTATTAATGGCAGACAGAAGGTCTCTAGGTCTAATGTGGTTCTAATGGTTTCGCTTCCTCAGGCTTTCTCAGACAGTATTTCTGAATTATTCATTTAAAACCCACTGGGCTGTGTGACGCATGCAAATGCATTTTAGACTCACTTGTAAGAGAAAATGGAAAATGTGGAAAGGCAATTGAATAAGTGACAAACTCTGACAAAATGAAAAGGAACAGTCTGGATGACTGTAAGGTTTAGATTCACCGTCATTGTCAGGGCAGAATTTATTATTTTGTGGTAAAATTAGGTGAATTTCACACAATCATCACTTTTCTCAAGAAGTGTACAATATATATACAGTATTAGAATTTTCACTATCCAAATGAAACCACAGTAAGAAAACAATGTTTCCATCTGGATTGTTCCCAACTGCCAGGCATAGGACCTGCCTGTTCCCCTACAGCTGGGAGTCCTCTCCTTAATGTGGATTTCTGTGCTATTATATCAGTGTGTCTGATAACTTAGTTTGCATGTCAGTGTTTTAAAGAACTCCTCATACTGTAGTGGTTATTGATTTCTAAATGATTATCACATATTTACATATATTTACTGCCTTCAGTTGCTGCATCTTTGGTTTCTGTGCCTTTACTTTTTATCTTCAGTAACTGAAAAGCATGAAGAGCTGGGATCAAGTTACTGACTTGGCTGTTTAAAAACATCCCATTCATTTTTATCTAAAAAAAAAAAAAAAAAAAAAAAGGAAGATTGTGTTGTGTTTATTCATAAGACACATAATAGATTAATTGTCCAGTTACTTTTGAGCCTCTCAGCCCCAAACAGTTAATGCAGTATTTTTGTCGAATTAAAGCTCAAAGTCTGCACTTCAAGCACATCTTGATTGTTTGATTTAATATCTCCTGTGGTGGTGTACAGAAACAAAATAACAAAAAGAAAAGAATTCTTGTCCAAATGCTTCTGCTTCCTTTCTCTGCACCGCTGCTTCCCCAAAGAGCTCTGGGTCCGGGATACCTCGGATGTAATGTTGTGGGAGCAGAGAAACTCAGCTGGAACTCGTCCTTTGCTCCTTACAAGATCGTGCTAGATGTAGATGTTATTTGTCAAACAGAAAGATGTCAGGTGCCCATACAGTGCACATGAAAACAACCACAGGCGACACAGTGAATTGCTGCATCTATGCATGCCACCACCAAGTTGCAGGCCACACAGGATTAACATTTATTGAACAGTCTAAAACTGAAAATATTTTAATCAGCAATATGAATTTGAATGGCCAGAATACAGCAACTTTTTCCTCAACCAATTAAATATAAACTTGTATTTTTCTTCAAAAATAACATCAGGAAAAATTATAATATTTCAAGCTGATGAAAATTTGCTAATTTTTCAAATAAAAACTGTGATGTGTACCAAGTGTCCTTGGTAGCAGAGGGCAAAGGGTTCAGCTTCCTGACAGCCTGGTGGAAGAAACTGTCCCTGATGGACTGTGTGAGGAGTGGGTGGGTGGGATCGCCCACAATGCTGGCCGCTCTGTGGGCGAGGTGGGTGTTGTGTATGTCCTGGAAGGAGGGGAGTGGGGTGCTGATAATCTTTCCAGCAGTCTTCACTATGCGTTACAGGGTCTTCTGAAATGGTTAGGGTGCTCTTAACAATGCCCCTGTAAAAAGTGACCATGATGGGTGCTGGAGCTCTTGTCCTCCTCAGTGTGCAGGAAGTAAAGGCCTTGTTGGGCTTTTTTTGGCCAGTGCAGCAGAGTTGGTGGTCCAGGTGTGATCATCTGAGATGTGCACACTCCGAAATTTGGTGCTACTCACCCGCGATACTGTAGAGCAGGGATCCTCAACTCCAGGCGTCAAGGGCCAGTGTCCTGCAGGTTTTAGATGTGTCACTGATGCAACATACCTGAGTCAAATATAAAAGTCATTAGCAGGACTCTGGAGAACTTGACTACATACTGAGGAGGTAATTCAGCCATTTGATTCAGGTGTGTTGGATCAGGGACACATCTAAAACCTGCAGGACACGGGACCTCGAGGCCTGGATTTGAGGATCCCTGCTGTAGAGCCATTGATGGTCAGAGGGGGTACTGGATGTGTGATCTTTTAAAATCAATGACCATCTCCTTTGTTTTTGTTTTCCCCACATTTAGGGAGCAGTTGTTGTCTCTGCACCATATGGCCAGCCTGCTCACTTCAGTCCTATAGTGGGTCTCGTTGTTGTTATTGATGAGACCAACAACTGTTGTATCGTCCACAAACAAGTCTTGACCAGCGCAGCAGCTGTTGGAGTGCATAGTAGGACTTATAGTATAATTGGTGGGAGGACTATTTACCATTAATATAGCCATATGAAATTATCTCGTGGGCTGTATATAATTATATCGTGGGCCGGATGTGGCACCAAGTCCAGATTCTCTCAGGTGACCAGCCACTGTATGCCAAGGTAGAACTTTGCCCTGTTCAGCACAGGCAGCTGGAGTTGTAATGTTGAAGTGATTACGCATTAAGATTCACTGTACCATTGTGCATTTGTCTTACATAAATGACCCACGTTTTGGGGTGACTTGAAGGAAGTCAGACTCTTGAAACAACCAGCTGAAAGGGTCATCTTTTTGCCTTTCATTTTCATAACCTGCTTTTATATTATTTCAGTTATCTTGGAGTGACTTCCCACCGTGCAACACGTCTTGCTGTTCAAAAGCTCTTGTCAGAAAAAGATAAGAAAATTAGCCCTAGATAAAGAGATCTCTGGCTTTGATGACAGTCCACTTTAAAATGTCTTATTGTACTTTATTGTCATAGAGTATTTAGAAATTATGAAATATGTTTCACTTACATTCCTATCATAACTATTGATGTTAAAATGAGTAGTGATTGAACCTTGACCTTATTTAAAGCATCTAACAAAAAAAACCCATTCATGAACTTTGAGACAAGGCAACAGAAGCGCAGAATGCTTTCCCAAATCTGGACTTTAATACTAATTCCTACTCCTTTGCAGAAATGGACAGCTGGAGAACCGATGGACAAGTAGTCATTCCTGTTATACTTTATTGAAGTGTGCCCCCTGTGGTGCATGTGTAGTTGTTGCTTTGTAATGTAAATTCTTCCCAAAATGCACGGTCACAAAAAAAGGGCGGGTACGTGCACATCTGTACAAGCTCTTTCACTCATCGTTTGATCACAAAATGAATGTAGAGCGGACCAGAGTAGACATAGACATGGCAGTAGAATTGAGGCTTAATGTTGACTGCAGCCACAAGATCTCCCCTTCCCCTGGTTAATGGCCATAATTGATGTTGTTAATGAGCAAAGTGGAAAGTGAAATAAATGAAATGCTCAATCGGGCAGTATTTTGATCTAGAAAATTAATTGTATGTATAGATGAGGACAGAATTATTATCCTCCCTATGAAAATGTCATTTCTTTTTTCCGAAATGCTGTTAAACAGAGCAAGGAATTTTTAACACAGCTTTTCCAAACATCCTAGTTTTATTTTGGATGCTTAAATTATTTTTACTTTGCACAAAGAAACGAAATTATTTCACAAAACCCAAAAATTAACAGGGTTAAAATTATTAGCCCCCTGACGCTAATAGTTAATTGTGTATTTCTTTATTTTTCTTTTTTCCTTGTTCCTTTTTTTTTTTGCTGGATGACAGTCTGCAAATGTTTGTTGTCTCATCTCCTAAGTGGGGCTTTGTGCAGGCCAGTCAATAATGTTCACTTCACTCTTCTGGAGGTTGCTCTTTACCAGGAGTGGCGCATATTTTGGGGCGTCGTCATGTTGGAAGACAAAGCAACAACCCAGGCCCAGTTACACTTTTTGAGGGTTTTTTTTTTTTTCTCTGAATGTTCACATGCTTTTTTTTTTTATTTAATGATTCCTTCCACCTTGACAAGGTTCACAGTTCCAGACACACTGAAACATACCCAGAGCATCATACTCCCACCACTGTGTTCTGCTGTGAGGACGGTGTTCTTTGCGTTATATGCCTCTCCCTTCTTTCTCCAAATATAGCAGTGTCTATGGCCAAAGAGCTCTAGTTTTGTCTCATCTGGCCCAAGGACACACTTCCAGTATGCATAATCTTTCTTCAGGTTGTTCTTAGCATTCTTCAGTCTGGTTTGAAGGTGTCTAATTTACACAACTAGAGATTTTCTTGGCTTGGAGCCATGCAGTCTCTTCCTGTGC
Source organism: Archocentrus centrarchus (assembly GCF_007364275.1). NCBI lineage: Eukaryota > Metazoa > Chordata > Actinopteri > Cichliformes > Cichlidae > Archocentrus > Archocentrus centrarchus. Next base: position 3,791,329 of record NW_022060260.1, read on the forward strand.
AGGGTTTTGGCAGTTGTTCTGGAGTATTTAGACACATCTCTCTAGTTTTCTTTCCGGAGTCTTTTAAATCTTTCGCTGTCTCTGAATTTCTGGTTAAACTTCTCACACCAGTTCTTGACACTAGGAAACACTGTAATAACTTTGTACATCCATCTGCTGCTTTGTGAGCAGGAATAATTTATGCTTTCCAAAGAAAGCTAGTATGTATAGAAATGTTATGTTGAAAATCCCTTGCTCTGTTAAAAAATTTTTTAAAAACTTGGGAAAATTTTGACATATATGATGGATTTTATTCAGAGGGTATGTACATTAATTCTACATGTTCCTGCTGTGTTTTCTTCTATGCTGGCCCGTATATTTGTGCGTAATCTGGTGATTGGTGCTCACCACTGTTGCCAACTTTTGTGTAAGAAAACTCACTGTCGGCTGTCTCAAAAGTTGCTAGAAGTCGCTAAAGGATGAATCGAGGTCCTGGTGGGTGGGGTGACCCCCTTGGTGCTGAAGCGAGGTCTGGGCGATGCCATAGCACAAGCTTAACGGCAAAATTCACAACAGGTGTTTGATCCTCGAATTGACCAATAAATGTCCTGGTTCATGATGAGGACGACTGTTTAAACACCAGCTCTAACTGAATTTTGCCGTTAAGCTCCTCGTTAGAGAACAGCAACTTGTGCAAAAAGTTCTGAAACATTTAACAGTTGGACATGTGCATTCAAAAGCTTAGAGAAGGTCACATTAAGTTCACCTGTAAAGGTTTGAATGCATTTTAGGCTCGTCCTGAAATTTCACCCAAAAGCCAAATATCCCTAACTTTTTGTGAGTAGTGTAGATGGCTTGTAGGAAGTAACTATTGAAGTGAACTCAGAGAGAGTAGTATTGAAAGTAGCTGAACATAAAGATATGTCTTTATCAAGGCTTATTTTGTAAAGATTCGAATCCATCTTGGCCTGTGATTTTCTGTGTGGAATTTGCATGTTCTTCTCGTGTTTGCGTGGGTTTCCTCCAGTTTCCTCCCACAGTCCAAAGACATGCAGTTACTGAGGTTAGGTTAATTGGTTACTCTAAATTGCCCACAGGTGTGAGTGTGAATGGTTGTCTGTGTCTCTGTGTTAGCCCTGCGACAGACTGGCGACCTGTACAGGGTGTACTCTGCCTCTCGCCCTATGATAGTTGGAATAGGCTCTAGCCCCCCTCCCAGTGACCCTGAAAAGGGTAAAGAAAGGATGGAAGGTTAAAGGAATACTCGACTAAACAGAGCTCTTACTCTTTGTCAGCCTGTACTGAAAGATACCTGGGGTTGTAATGTAAGGTTAAGTTGAGACTGCCCTCTATTGGTATTTTCATGCTGTGCACTACATATACAGCATATTACTCTAAATCAGCTTAATTGAAAGAAGAGCATCTGCTTTTTGCTTTACTTTTTTCACTGTCTAAATTTTGTCAATTTGCTATGATACTGTGATACCACTTATCTTTTCCTGAACCGAACCAAGTAGTTTTGGTGCCTAAACCTAACCCAGAACATGAAATGAAGCTAAATAAAGAGTGGAAATAAAACTTATGTGAATTATACATCCACCCACCCCCCCCAACTTATGTTTTCTGCCACTTCCATAATTTTCTTTATTTGAGTTCAGTCGCTCACTTAGTTGTTTTGGTAGGTGTTTAAATACATTTGTCTTTTAATTTTATGGGCATCTTGTCTTTATAGACATAGTTGAATGTATTTTTTAATATTTCAAGAAATTTTCATTGAATAAATAAAACTTGAGCTAAATCTTTACTATTGACACTGTTTAAGAGGACTAGTATTTGGGGTTTTTTTTGCCCTTTAAATAGTATCTTTTAATAATGTATATAAGTATAGTAACAAGTGCTTCTTAACACCTGCCACCAGATGCTTTTAGTCTTTCTCAGACTGCACTAATCCAGTGAGATACACTATAGATTATGATATGAGAACATTCTATTAAGCTCATCTATTAATCGGAAGGTTGGTAGTTCGATTCCTGGCTGCTCCAGTCTGCATGCCAAAGTATCCTTGGGCAAGATACTGAACCCCAAGTTGCTCTCCGATGCAACTGTCGGAGTATGAATGTGTGTGAATGTTAGATAGAAAGCGCTTTGAAATAGAAACCAGTGCTTGTATGAATGGGTAAATGCAAACATGTTGTATGAAGTTCTAGAGTAGGAAAGTGCTATATACGAACTAGTCCATTTACGGTTAACAGGGCTAGAGTTCTATAGAGTGTTCAAAGTGCAGCATGTTGTCACAAGTCTCTGTATGTTCCAGTTCTTAGTTGCAAACACTTTTTTAACCACTCTTTTCACTCTTTGACTGTCCTCTGTACCTGCAGGCCCTGAGGAGGATATGGGAGCAAAGGCGTCATTGGTGGAGGGTACTGGGTCCAGCGCTTCACTGTTTCCTTTACCCACTTTGGAAAACATCCAGGCAGCATATGAAAAGGGAAAGGAAGATGTTGCCGGGGAGCTGATTAAACAAGCATGCTGTGTGGTGTGCAGTACCGGGACACCCCGCATTGATGGGGTGAGTATCAGCTACACTGCTGGTTAAGCTATAATCATAAATATAATATTATGCGTTATCCAAAGTTTTATCTAGTGTTACGAGGGTATGCTGGTAATTTTCTACCTTGATCAGCAGATAGGCTACTGTACATACAGTAATGATAATCGAAATGTAATGATTGGCCAATTACAATTTGAAAAAGTAGAGCTTGGAGGCTACTAAATTCCAATTTCAACATATCAGCTGACATTCTTTAAGTGTATACATACACATGCAGTCATCTGTAATTTCATTATGTTACACCTGTGAAATCTAAACAACAGTACTGCCTACTTTTGTGCAGCTTCTACTTTTGGAGTTATTGGTGATGACTTTGTACGTACAGTGTGTTAGAGTTATACTGAAAAGGAAAATGAGAGGGGTAATGTTTGTTGAATTTCCAAATTTTCAAGGACTGAGCCACTCATAAGGGGAGTATGGGGTGTCTGGCTGATTGTTCCGAGCCATTTGGTCCCTGTACGACTGCAGTAATAGCTTGGTCCACATTGCTGGACTCATTCCTGGTGGGTGTTGGACTTCTCCAGGGCTGCCCTTTGTCACTGATTCTGTTTTCTAGTCAGAGCCAAGTATGAAAGCTTTCCACCTTAGTAGCCTCAGGATCTTGTCTCTGCTTTTTGCAAATGGCGTGGTTCTCTTGGCTTCATCAACTCTCCCCAGAGTGGTTTGAAACAGAGTGTGAAGCGACAGGACAGTTAGTGAGAATCCAAGTGTGAGGCCATGGTTCTCAGCAGAAAAAGGGTATAATGTCATTTGGTCCCTGTAAAGCTACAGTGAGAACTTGGTCCGCATTACCAGCAAAAAGTGGGACCTGTTCCTGGTTGGTACTGAACTCTGCCAGGGCTGCCATTTGCCACAGATTCTGTCAGTAATTTTAAGGGACACAAAAAGCAGCTGCTTGCCACTCTAGGTCAGGGATGAGTTGCTGCCCGAAGTGCAGGAGTTTAAGTATCTTGGTGTCTTGTTCATGAGTGAGGGAGCCAGGAGACTGATAGATTGATTAGTGCAGTGTCTGCAGTGACGTGGACGCTGTACCTGTCTATTGTGGTGAAGAGCACAAAAGCAAAGCTTTTGATTTACCCGTCAGTTTACATCCCTGTCCTCAACTATGGTCACAAGCTCAGGATAATGATGAAAGAATGAGACTGTGGACACAAGTGACAGAAATGAGGTCTCTCCGAAGGGTGCCTGGGTGCATCCTTAGAGAGAGGGCGAGACTTTCACTCATTTTAGAGGGACTTAGAGTAGAGCCGCTATTCCTCCACATTGAAAGGAGCCAGTTGAGCTGGTCACCTCCTCAGTGAGGTGTTCCAGGCATGTCCTACTGGGAGGAGGCCCCGGGATAGGCCCAGGACATGGTGAGATTATGTCTCTCGGTTGACCAGGGAACGCCTCTGTGTTCCCCTGGATGAGCTGGAGGAGGTGGCTTGGCAGATTTTGGTTTGGGTTTCTCTGCTTAGGCTGCTACCCCTGTGACGAGCGAGGGACAGATGGACTATGCGATGACACTGTTCCTAAAATACTCAAAGGATTTATGTCTGCGCTATTTTCTGTAAAAAAAAAAAAAAAGATATGGGTACATATAGGACAGAATTTACACTGAACAAATTTCACAACATGAGATTGGAGCCTGTACTCATTGTACTGGACCCAGTATTCAATAAGTCTGAAATTATAATCTAAAAAAGGATGTGAAAGTAAAGAACTGATAGGATTGTGAGATAAATCTAAATGGTGTCAAGATAATTACCACTTCACAGACACTTCCTAATTAGTCTAATGGAGCTTGTGGCTATCTGCTAGGAAAAATTAGATATGCTGATAAATTCACATATCAAAAGACTCAAAGCTGTTATTGCTATAGGGCCTTCTATAATGTACTTGAAAAAGTATTTGAATACTTTGGTGCAAGAAAGATACGAGTCTCACTGTGGTCTTTTCAGTGTAGAATGGTGGGAAAAGGTTATCAGTTTAAAATCCAATGCAGAAATTGAAGAGGTACTTTCTGAAGCAACTAAGATTATGAACCTTAGTTTACCCAGTCACTTACTGAAGTGCAAAAAAGCAGTACACTTCTTAAACAGGAGAGTTTGGATTGCTTTTAACAAAACACTTACAGATACAGCTACGTAAAATGGCTGCTTGATGGTTTGGGGCTGCATTTAGCTAATGGTGTTGGAGATCTTGTCAAAATTCATTTATCAGCACAGCAGTAAAAGCATGCCTGGATAGAAAAAACACACAGTCATGGATTGGCCTGTCAGAGCCTAGACTTCAACGATAGATAGATACTTTATTGATCCCCTGTCATGGTCCTGGTGCAGTGTTTTGAGTCCTTTTTGTGTAGTTCTGTTTTTGTTGTATTTTTTGGGTTGTGTTTCTTAGTTTTTTTCTCTGTATAGGTTCTCAGTTTGTTGTAGTTTTATATTCCGTCTTTGGGTTTAATTATTGCTTTTCATTCTGTTTTCCTTGGTCCTTGTCTTCCTGTGTCTCTTTGTCCCAGTCCTCCTAGTTTGGTTACTTCTGTGTTATTTTGACAGTCTCATCTTCCATGTACCTTGTGTTTAGTTTTGCTTCCTCTGTGTTATTAGTTTCATTTGTTTCACCTGTTGTTCCTGTTGTTTCCACTTGCCCTGATTACCTAGTGTGTGCACTTAACCCCTCAGTTTTTCTGTTCTTTGCTGCTGTGTCACTGCTGTGAGCTTTGTATTTCAAGTTTTCGACTCTTCTTGTGTAGCTGTCTCCCGTCCAGTTTTTGGTGCTTTGATTTTATTTAATAAAGTTGAGTTAAACATAATTCGAGCCTCGAGAGTCCTGCATTGGGGTCCTCTGCTTTGCCTGCTGCAGCAGATCGTGACATCCCCCAGGGGAAATTAATGTGTAAGAATAGAATAGAATGCCTTTATTGTCATTATACAGGGTGTACAATGAGATTGGAGGGCCACTCCTTTTCAGTACCATGCAATAGAAAGTCAGACTTTCTAAAATAATAATATAATAATCTAATATAATCTAAAAATATACAGAAATTAAAACAGTATGTATAATATATACAGAAAATAAAATGTATTAAAAAGACAGAAAATAAGAGAATGTATAAAAATATATACATTTATCAGCACAGCAGTAAAAGGTACTCAGCCACCTACACTTTACTGTTATAGGAGCTACTCAGCCATGAAGAAACTCCCAGCTCACAGTTTTATGCTGATGTTAATTAAGGTTTGGAATTCTGCAGTCATTGAGTCAGCAGAGCATGGATGATTTTGATGCACTATGAGCCTCAGCACTCAGTGACTCTGCACTGTAACTTTATGTGGTCTGGCACTTTGTGGCTGTGGTTCCTGAACTAATATCACTTACAGCTGATTGTGGAATATGTAGGAGGGAAGAATTTTCATGAACTGACTTGTTGCAGCAGTATTACAATACGATGCTGAAATGAATTGAGCCCTTTACATGGACTCATTCTATCACAGATATTTTAAAAGACAGACTGTGTGGCTAGAGCAAAGAAAGGTGAAAATGTTTGTTGGGGAGGGTCAGAAACATTCTGCCAGAGCAAATGTAGCAGGAGCTACCAGATGCATTTGGTGTCTAGGCTACTTATAATGGAACACCTGCAGAACTAACTATATTCCAGTCAGTCTCACCTATACTACAAGTGACATATAAGGAGACATGTCAATCAGAGAATGCTAAAAATGCTTTTTTATTGTTCTTCCTCAATTTTTTTAGAGCCAGTCAACAGGTAAAACAGGAAACATATTAGCCATTGCACCAAGACAGTAGAGCTTCATAACTGGCTAGAGGTCTCACAACTTTCTGCTGTTGTAATGTTGTGAAACTGTGTGTATGCATAGTAGGAAAACTTGTGTGGGGGAAAAAATATAAATTTTATTTTGGGGCAGAGTCACCAAGCTTGCAAAAATGTTTCTTTGTCGGGTGTGAATGGGTATATACATAAATTTATACAGGGGCTCCTCAGACTTTGAGGTGCTAATTCTCATATCCATCACTTAAAACTGGGCTGTTAACCACTCCAGTTTGAGGAGTCCACCACCTGATGAAGACAACAGAATCACATCCTCTGCAAAAAACAGATATTGAAAATAGAAATAGCATTCTTAAGTGGTCCAACATATCTATATGAAATAGTATCACTTTCAAGGAATCAAACTAGCAGAAAGAAGCAACTTTGTCTCTCCAACCTGACGGTCCTCCATGATCAAATTAGTAAGCTGCATCCAGTGAGCGGGACAAAACTTATAAGCAGACTGTGTGGCTGTAGCTCAGGAGATCATCTACTACTTGGAAGGTTGGCGGTTCAATCCCTGGCTGCTCCAGCCTGCATGACAAAGTATCCTTGGGCAAAATACTGAACCCCAAGTGGCTGGAGTATGAATGTGTGTGACTGTTAGACAATAAAAGCACTTAGCTTAGATTCAGATGGAAGTGCTTGTATGAATGGGTGTGAATGGCTAAATGCAAACGTGTTGTATAAGCGCCCTCACTGCTCAGTAAGAGCAGAAAAGCTCTATATAAGAACTAGTCCCTTTACTATTTACCATCACGGTCTGCAAAATCAGACCATGGGGCGTGTGTGAGGACCCAAATGCAGGACTCAGGCAGGTAGTCAAGGATTAACAAAAAGCGAACCTTTATTGTGGCTGATAACATAAATAAACGTAAAAAGTAATAAAACTAAAAAACTGAGACAAAGCAGATCAGGAGTGGCGGAAAAGGTAATGCTCTGGAGTCTGGCCACGTGGCCAGAGGCAGAAATAAAGCAGAACAGGAGGAGGCCATGAGACCAGTGGCGGAGATGGAGATGCTCTGGAGACCAGTGGCGGATTGTAGTGGCACGACTCCTGGAGTGGCTTGGCGGGAGGCTGGCGTCTGCATGCAGAAATGATGGAACTTCTTCAGAACCCGTGACGGAGAAGACAAAACTTCTCCAGAGGTCAATGGTGGACAAGACTCTGGCTCGGGTTCAGGACACCTGTGTGGAGTGGGACCTATCGGCTCCAGGCACTCCGGATACACGGAAGACTCAGGCTCAGGTAGAGTGGGGTGCTCAGAAGGCCTCAGACTCTCAGGAAGAGCGAGACCTATCACAAGTCTCTGTGCCAGCCATGGCTAGAATAGGCTGCAGAAACCTGGCATCAGCAACATAGGATGCTCCGGTTGCACAGGCTGGGGTTGCGGTGCAGGGCACGAAGCCGTCTCCTCCGACAGCTGGGGCTACTTTGGGGGTGGCTTGTGCAGTTCTAGCAGTGGCTTTGGAGGAGGTGCCAGTTGCTCGGGTAGCATTTATGGGTGGAGGTCCTGTAGCAGCTGACGCTGAAGACTGAAGAAGAGGCATTGCAGCAAAAGCTGCAGAAGGCTGAAGACTCAGATAAAGACATTGCTGTAGACGACGCTGAACACTCGGGTGAAGACCCTGAGAGTGAAGGCTCTGGTTGAGGCACTCCAGCAGCTGACTCTGAAGACTGATGAGACATTGCTGCAGCTGATGCAGATGCTGAAGACTGAAGAGGCAGCTGCGGGGACTCTGAAGGCTCTGATGAGGATGACGCTGAAGGCTTCAACATTTGATCAAAATTTATGATCATCTTCCTGCTCTTGACGGAGACGGTTGCATTCTACCTCTCTCCCTGCCCTCCCCATCTCTCCTCTTGCTGCTTGCTGTGAGAGCATCTCTCACACACTGTCCGAATAAGAATAAGATTGAGAGCAACATGGATCTGGCAAACTGGGCCTTCAACACCATTGATCGAATTTTTTCCACTATGAGATCGGGGAAAGGGGAGCCTGCGTGTCCGAGTGGAACAGACCCAGTTGGATACGTCATCGATTCTTGGAGCTCGTGGAGACCTGTGTGCTTCTCGGCTCTCGAGGTTGAAGACGTGGAAGACGCCTACATATTTGGCCATTTGGTAGCGGTATCTTTTCTGTTTGGGCTCAGAGGATACCTGATTTACTGGGAAATCAAGAAAATCTGGGCGGCAGTTCGACATCTGCAGAGGCTGCCGACCCAGGTGGACGGGCTGTCCAGAGCCGTACAAACTCAGACTCAAAGCCTGTTGGACCTGAGCCGTAGAGTTAGTGAGTAGAACGTGCTCGCAGGCGAGAGGGGTTTGACCTTGAGATAAGGTTCGGTTCTGCACAGTGAGGACGGTAACTAATGAATTTGGAATATTGGATTTACTGAATGGGTTCCCCAGTGAGACTGAAGGCTGTTGGAAAAAAAACAAGCAGCCTGTTCCAAAACAACATCTTCATTATCAAGAATTCGGCTCCCTAGCCGGCCTTGGGCTGGCAATCATATCTCTCCAGGGCTATGTGTGACGGTCGCTCTCCCCCTCAACCCTCTCTGTAATTTGTGAAGCTGGATCTGGTGTACCACGGCCGCTGATGAATTTCCATCACTATCAGCGAACTGTTTTGGCTAGGAGCTGGCATCTGGGCTCCACAATGCCCCCACCCTCTCGTCTCTGTCTGCATCCCCTCCTGACCTGACCTTACCCACCATATTGCTATCCTGGCTTTAAATGTGCAAATATGCTTTTGCTGAGGTGTTTTTTGGAACCTTGTACGGTGTTTTTAATGAATACAGTACGAGATGATTTTTTTGAACCTACCTATCCCAGTGTATCTCTTTCTGTACCTCCTGCTAAAGGTAGCGCTGCAAGTCGGCTGCATGACCTCAGGACACCTGTCCCCCCGTGTTTGTGTTTGTTATATTCTTGGATGGGTGCTCTGTTAACTGCAATTTCCAATGTGTGAACTTGTTCACCCACATGGCAATAAAACCTTCATTTATTCATTCATTCACTATGATTGCTTTCAGGTTTTGGATTAGAGGCTAAAAACCAAAAACCCAGATCAAGGTTCCCCAGTCTTCCCTACATACTCTGAAACCACAAGGAGTTGAGGGAAAAATTTTGCATATGTTTTCTTTACTCTTCAAAGATGTTCAACATGATGTTCATATTCCTGGATGTTTAGTACACTTGTATTTATCTGAAGTGGATCATTTCAGGCCTCCAAATAAGGGCAAGATTGTTTTTCACAAGGTAATAAGATGTTATGAAACACGATTGTAATGACTGGAGGATATCTCCTTCAGTGATGGGTTGGGTTTTTTGTTGTTTTTTTTAAACAGGTACGTCTCCTGTGTCTGGCCTCTCAGCATGGTGACCTACAGAGTGTATGCTACCTCCTCAAAGAAGCCTGTATCGCTGTGCCCCAGGAGCCATCTAACAGCAACCCAGCCATCCTAGCAGCACACTATGGACACACAAACCTGGTCAAAGAGCTACTGGATTCTATACCTGGTAGGAATACAAGATACAGTTCAACATTCTTGATATGTGGATACAAGGATTCATGATGCATTATTTTGCTAATAATTATTTATTATAAGATGAAAGACCAGTTAAAGTCTTTTAGTGGTGAAACACTGAATCTGATTTCTCTTATTATTGTTAAAACTGCTATGTAAGGAGCGCCCGGGCGGCTCAGTGGTGGTGCAGGTGACCACATACATATGCTGCGTTGCAGTGCGGGCGGTGCAGGCTTGAGTCCCGGCCCGTCGCCAGCTTGCCCGCGTGTCTTCCCCTGTATCCCTCCCCCATTTCCTGTCTCCCTCCACTGCAGACAAAAGCCTCTGTGGCCAAAAAAATGCAAAACAAAACAAAGCAAACAAAAAAAATGCTCTATAAGCCCCAGTACATCCACAGAAGCTGTTTAAACCTAAGAAAATTACTGGTGATGTAATCATGGTGTTATTAAGGTTGTCTTGGACTGAACAGAAAACAGAGTATCTGCCCTTACAATTTGTTTTTTAAATTATTATTATTATTAATATAGCCAGGTGTGCATGATTTAGTGGTTAAAAACATTTTAAACACAGAGCCTGTTAATTGTATTTGACGTCCTTATCAAGTTCTCAAAAAAAAAAAAATATCACTAGGAAATAATATAATCCAGAGATATAATGGATGGATGGAAGGAAGGAAGGAAGGAAGGAAGGAAGGAAAAAAAAATCCTCTTCTAACTACTCTGATCTTGCCAGGTCCATCCCTGAGGAGAGATTTGCTCAATTGGATGCTGGCCAAATCTTGCCAGCAGGGTCACCTGGACGTAGTTCATCTGCTGGTTCATAGCTATGATGCTGATGCCAAGGACTTTGCAATCCACAGCGATGAATTTGCTGTCATCACTGGCCAGCCGTTGTATGCTGCTGCACAAGCAAGTAAGGAGATACACACAATAGAGATTAAAAATCAGCAGAGCAATGCACAAATTCAAAAGAAAAGCATTTTTCATTCTGAGAAATAACTTCAATATTCTTGTCTCTTTTTGTTTAGCACAAACTCCCCAGACAGCTGGGGCTAGAAACTGAAACTAAATCTTCAGTGTCCCAGATAATGTTTGAATGATGAGGGTTAGAGATTATGTGCTGCTACTGTTCTGTTTTGAATGATGTGGGCTTTTCAATGGAATCTGAATTGTGTCAGGTCAGATGGGACAATGTGTGTTTTTGAATACAATGACACACAGGGTTTTCTAGGCTGTTCCAGACTGAAAATGTCTTGAGGAGAGCAGAACCCTCTGTTTAATTCCAGGCTTATGTTCTTGTTCTTTGTACAAGTTCTGTGTAGAATTGTGTTGTGTGTGTGTGTGTGTGTGTGTGTGTGTGTGTGTGTGTGTGTGTGTGTGTGTGTGTGTGTGTGTGTGTGTGTGTGTGTGTGTGTGTGTGTGTGTGTGTGTGTGTGAGCTGATTTTGTATATTAATAAATCCTTAGTTATTTTTTTTACTTCAAGATCAGAACAGAAGTGTAAGATACTAAGTCATTTCCAGGTTGTAACACTCATTCTTGAAGCACTCTATACAAGCAGAACTATAACATAAAACAAAAAACAAGCTAATGTATAAATGGTAAACGGATTAGTTCTTAAATAGTGCTTTTCCACGCTAATTGAGCACTCAGAGCATTTTATACAACACATTTGCATTCACACATACATTCATACAAGCACTTTTTTCTATATCTAAGTGCTTTCTGTCTAATTTGCACGTGCATTCACACTCTGATGGGGAGTATGGGAAACACCGATAAAGATACTTTGGCATGCAGACTGGAGCAGCCAGGAATCAAACCACCAACTGCATTAATTGCTAAATTACTTATTGCTAAAATGCTATGGCATTTAATCTAAGCAGTCTAATAGCTTAGCCAAGGAATTTATTTGTGTGCCATTGTGCTATGGATGTATATTTTCAACTGCATACATAAAGGGATATAAGCAATCAAAAAAAAGTTGGACTACTGTGTAAAATGTAAAGAATACAATGATCATTTCATTTTTGTGGAAAAAAGTGCATAATAACATATCAAATATTGAAATTAAGAGGTTTTATTTATTAAATTTATGTTAATTATGAATTTGATGCTAGGAACACAACAAGTTGTGAAAGACACTCGTTTCCTATTCCAATTTGAAACACACATAAAGCATTTGGAAACTGGGGGAATTGTTGTAGAGTTTAAAGAAATCTCTGTTCCCATTCTTGACTGATAGGATTTCAGCTGCAGTTTGAGGCTTCCTTGGTCACATTTTCTTTTACTTCATAATACTCCAAACGTTTTTAGTGGTTGACAGGTTGGCAACAGGACAGACCCACCCTTCCTTACTGGGCCATACTGTTGTAATACCTGCAGAATGTGGTCAGGTATTCTCTTGCTAAAAGAAGCAAGACCTTCCCTGGGGGAAAAACAAAGGTCTTGGTAAAATGTGTTACTCCAAAACCAGTTATCCATGTGTACTTATATACAGTGATGTAAAAAACAAAGTTTTCACAGGACTCGGTCCCATGAAAAACTAACTACACCTTTACTTCCATAGGAATTAAGAGTGTAATTAGCAGTGTCCACCTTTACAAAAGCAGAAGCTTTGGCCGTTTGTTGGTCTGGAGCATTCAGGTGCGAGTTAACACAATGCCACAGCCTTCCCAGGAGTTCACGTCCCAGCAAATTCACCCCAGGATCAGACTGCAAGCACACCAGCAAATCTACAACAGAATGCCTGAAAAAGAAAAGAATCAGGGTGTTGCAATGCGCCAGTCACAGTCCAGAACTCAATCTGTGCAAGAACCAGCAAACCTCAGTGAACTGAAGTAATGCTGTAAAGAAGAGTGGTGTCCAGAATTCCTCCACAGCAATGTGAGAGACTGATAAAGTCATTTAGAGAGCCATCGCTTCAAGTTATTGTTGCTAAAGGTGGTTCTACAAGCTGGATGTGCTTGGTTTTTCATAAGACTGCATAGAATACTATGAAGCCTTTATTTTTCATGCGTTTGTAGAAGTGTAATAACAATATGTGCACGTCTGCTTGTCTGGACATGTGGAGTGAAGACTGAATTTTGTTTTGTAGATAATGAGGAGATAGCTCTGTTCCTGCTGCAACATGGAGCAGGATTCTCTTCATACACCCTAAAGGACCATCCAGACTTCAGCAAACGTCTCCTCAGACTCAAACTTCAGGAAACCTACAATGCAGAAGGAGATAAGGTCTGTGCTTCTTATCTAGAGAATTTAGACCTTTTAAAGGAAAGTACCAGATTTTTTATTAATGTCTCACCTCCATGTTTAGTTTTTGCACTCTGTTCAGGACCTCTGTAGGACATATTACTGATTATAACAAGATCAGTTTGCATATGACTGCGTGTCACCTGATGGAGGTGCAAAATTGGTGAGTTTTCGTATATTTTCGTGTATGTCCAATTTGTGATCAAACAGGTAGGAAAAATAAGAAGAAGAAGAAGAATGAAGAACTCCACTTTCTGGGTGCCTATGTTGTTTGGGTGGGACCGGGGTGTGTCCCCTGGCCTGAGCATTAGGAGGCAAACACCCTCCATACTTTTTTTTTTCTCTTTTTTGGAGGGGTGCAGGGGGAGTGGGGGTTGACAGGTGTCCTGTTTCTGTAGATAAAACAGATAGCAAGCTGAAATATCATTAGTACCATCAGCTGCAGGTTGAGACATCTGGTATTCTTTTCATGCATCATTAGCCCCTTTTTTTGTGCATTTGAAGACATGCATGTGATATCCAATTCAATAACACCTGCAGTTGGAGTTCTTAGAGGTGGCTCTGGATAAATCTCTTCTCAGTCCTTTAATAAAACCATGTTCCCTGTCTGTTTTTACTTGTAGGTTGTCAGTGTGTGTTGGAGTGATCTTCAGCTGCCTTGGTTGGAGCTGGATTGGTTCATGGATGTCTCTTCACGTATCACTCACCTGGATCTGTCATCCAACTGCCTGGCTGCTGTGCCCTCTGTGGTGCCCTGGGGTCTCATCAGTCTAAGGATTTTAGATCTTTCTAACAATGTACTGAAGGAGCTTCCTTTTGCAAACAACTCCCAGGAGGTCATTTGCTCCAGGTACATGAGGATATCTGGACAGAACTCCTCCACCATGAATGTGATCGTAATTTGACATTTTTCTTTAAAAATAACGGAAGGAAATCCATTTACATGTTAATATCATTCAAGTTAAAGTACTCAACATAGATTTTGTGTGCCTTGGTGTTTCACGCTTGCTACCATGTAATTTACTAACCTATCCAATATCAGCAGTCCCCCTACAAGGCCAGGACTAGATGCTGACCTCAGTTGCCATTTGTCAAGAAATGGAGTTGAATACACTTGGATTGGGGGGGGGGGGGGGGGGGGGGGGCTGTAGATATTGAGCTTAACATCTGCATGTCACAGCTGAAATGGAGACTCATCAGACCAAGCAATGTTCTATTCTTTTCATGCATTTTCATGGCTCACTTGATATATTATGTTTTTTGAGCCATTCTCTGTAAACCCACGAGATAGTTGTGTGGGAAAATCCCAGTAGATCAGTATTTTCCAAAATACTCAGACCAGCCTGTCTGGGGCCAACAACCATGTCACATTCAAAGTCACTTAAGTCACCCTTCTTACCTATTCTGATGCTCGGTTTGAACTGTCACAGGTCGTCATGACCATGTTTACATGCTTAAAGGCATTGAGTTGCTGCCATGTGATTGGCTGATTAGATATTTGTGTTAATGAGTAAGAGGTTTACCTATTAATTTATACTGAATTGACCTAGAAACAAATATAATTTTAATCTTCTCACAGTGGATAGTATGACAAATGAATACATTTGACTTCCTTGTCAAAAGCTGGACAGTAAGTATAGCATAATAACTCAGCCCTGGCAGCTCTCTCCTCTTAACATGCCTCTTACCTGTGCTTTAGTTTACAACAGGTAAATCTCTCTGAGAACCAGCTGAACAGTTTGCCACATGCACTTCTCCACCTCACCCGCCTCCAGAAGCTCTCTGCTACCAAGAACCATCTCACAGTTCTGTTTGACCTCCCTAAAAGTATGTCCCAGTTCCTCTTCTATGTAACTATTGCAATACAATAATAATTTTAAAGACATGCTAACCCTAAACTAGATTTAACTGGATGAAATATCTGTTGAATTATAGTCAGGTTCAGGTCTTGGTCATTTTAAAGAGCAAGGCCAGAATTTTGCTTCTGCATTGGGTCTTTGTGGGGCCTACGCCATAACCGGAAACCCCTCTGAATCCTATGCAGTAGCTTATGGTGTAACTTGACATGCATCTCCCGAGAAATGTAACTACACGGCAGGTTGACGCAGCCCACAGTGACTGTGATTGGCACCACTGATTCCTCCTGTGCACTTCCAACTACTGTTCCCAGAGTTTTTGAATTTATCAGTGAGAGAATAACAATCATTGTCTCAATATAAGGAACAATAATAATAATAACAGCATCAATATAAGGACTCACAAATGTCATTCCTGGAGGAAAATTGCTGAAACCATTGGAATGGACGTGAGGGAATGAACAAAGAAGTGAAAAAAACTAGAAAAAACTATACCACAAAGAGCGAGGACCCAGGAGGGGAAAAAATCCCAGCATTTTATGTGTTTCTGTCAGCTAACACTGCGGGACACCACCACGGGGTAATTAACACACACAAGGCGCCTCACACAGACATAAATGATGGCAACAACGTCGGCCACTTACGTAGATTATTTCGTATGTCCTGCAAAGACCCGACGCAGAAGCATAATTCCGGCCTGAGTCACTGCAGCTTTATAATCAGTGAAGAGTCAACCAAAAATTAGAGCATTTCCAGCTGTTTCCACTGGCAGAGCTCTACCACTCAGCATGATGAGAGCACATGCTGAGACCAAACCGTAGGATGGAGTTAGGTGGAGCTTAAATGACCTACTTGTAAGCCTGCATGAATGAGGCAGTGTTTTAGTGTGTCTATTTCAGTGGCTCATCTCATTTGTTAATTTTTTTCTATGACTCAGCCTACATTTGTTTATTTTTTCTCTTCTCTCATTTTTTGTGACTTTTTAAAAAAAAATGTATAAATTCACGCAAATGAACCCTAACTACATGAACAGGCATTCCATATGGGTATGGATGATTCAACTGCCAGAATCCAAAACCAGTCAGTCAGTTATCCTGCATACAGGGAGTCTTTAGAAAAAGTTTAATTTTTGTTTTTTTATAAAAGCAATTTGTTATAATATTTCTGCCATTAAAAAGTAATGTTATGTTATAACATTACCCACTAACAAAAGTTACCTGTTAGTGTAGAAATAACCATCCATTTGCATTTAGCTGGTGCACGTTGGTTATTTTGTTGAGAGTGTGTAGTCTGCTGCATCCTGACCTGATACAGATCTCCTAAGAATTATGTGGAACAGTTCAGGAACAGCCAGCCAAAAGCACAGCCTGACATTTTCAGCTGTGCACGAAAACAGTGAAGCAATGCTGCAATCAAGAACAACTGGGCTTTCCAATATTCACAGAGTTTACCTTAACATCATGGTGTGCAAATATCTCATAAAACTTGCATCTACTACAAATAAACTACCCACTAGTTTGTCCCAAAGCTTTGTCCATTAAACCTCTCAGCTTTAAGGGGAAAGCCCCTGCTCAGAGTGGACTGTTATCGATCAGTGTTTGTTTCTAAACCTAGGGGAGTTTTTATCAGAAGTTTAATCACTTACAAATGTGCTACAAGTGGTTATTTATCCATTTGAATTATTACTAAACCACAGTAATTCAAAGAATGGGCACAGTTAGATTTTTTTTCTATGAATTTTTAATTGAAGATGAAAAATTTATAGAAAATGAAGAAAAAGAGATAAATTAAATCTGTTTTTCTATGTTAATAAAGAAGTTTTGAAATTTGGCAAAACATAAAAAAAGTAAAAAATGAAAATTTTTACATATTGCATCACATAAGTTATCAAGCATCCCATTTTGATTGGCTGTCATCCACACTAGTTTAATGTGTAGTTTCCATGTTTGTTTAATTCCATTCTAACAGCCACTAACTGGATTGGCCTTCGTAAGCTGGAGGAGCTGGATGTGTCTGATAACTGTCTAACCAGTCTGCCCACAGCGGTCATGCACTGTTTGAAATCCCTCAGTGTCCTCAATGTGAGCAGGAACAAGCTGAGCACCTTCCCTGACCCCTGGGCTTGTCCACTGGTAAGAAGCCCCTTCTTGTTTTCTCTTATTTAGAATAAATTTAATTAAAAAAAATAATATTGTGATTGCAGTTGTCCTTGGTTTTACTCTGGGCATTTAATTTGATGTACTTTTTAAGTCATCACTCGCAGAGTGCCTTTATTTATGAGTGTCAACATTTTAAAGTAAATGATCTGGGTTTTCACCGAGTACATTTTTCGACTATTCATAAAGTTTAACATGGTGACGTTTGTCTAATGTTTCTGTCAGACACACAGATAAAAAAAGATCACTGAACTGCAAACACCCTGTCGGTCGTGGTCTGGTTTCCCCATTGTCCCCCTTCTCCAGCAGAGGAGATCCTGATTTGGATCAGTTGTTGATTCAATTAAAACCAGAATTTCCAATTAAACCACTGCAGATGAGCAGGATTCGTTTCAAGGATTTATTGCACACAGAGTTAAACTGAACAAGGAAGCAGTTAAGCGCCTCCTGGGAGTGTGGCCTAAAGCAGTTAGCATAGAAGACAGAGAGAGGAGAAGCTCCTGGGCATGTCTGCAACAGGGAAAATATACTATTCCCCACAGGACTTTATCCACGCCCTCCTTTGTTCCCAGCTAAATTGCATAGGTGGCATCCCCCGAAACCTGAACCCCACCAATCATCTTTGGGTTCTACTAACCAGCTTCTTTTTCACATGCTTTAAAGCATACACATAAACGGGGTACCTCCTGGTTTACGACAGTTTTAGACAGATGTCGTAATGATGGATAGTCTTCCAACTAAAACCTCTACTATAAAAACACCTCTTGGACAATCCCCACTTAGCTAGAATTTATCCCCTCACTAATTTATATTACACGAACACAGGTGGGTCTGCAGAACTCAATTTTGGGGGGCCCACGGTCATAAAGTAACCTGAAATACAGCATGAGGTGGTACAATGTCTGTGAACCAAAGAGGTGCCCAGATAAGACCAAGGCCCCAAGCATAAATGAGAGTGGATATAACAGGCCTCAGTTTATCGTACCAATCTAGAGCAAACAGTGTTCATTAATCCAGTGTATGTGACCACTATACACTAACTGTTAATAAATGATATAAGAATAATAACTTAAGTACCAATATCAACGTAATAAAAAATTCCCAACAACACCTTAGCTCCAAGTTGGATGTCTGACTTGAGAAAGAAATGATTCTTAAAACTGCAGAGTGCATAAAGAAAGGCCTCAAAGGTTCAAACCCAGAACCTTCTTGCTGTAAGGTGACCACTGTGCTTTCCCACTAGCCCATCATGGGCGATGATAGCCCATGATGAACCCTTTAATAACTTTGCCACATACTGTATGTGTATGATTGTCTGGGGCATCACAAAGTGTTTTTAAATTTAGCCAAATAGATTGAATATAGCTTAAATCTTTGGGTGTAGTGAGCTTATTTTACAGTTCTGCATTTGTGTCCGTTTGCATGGATATTTGCCTGCACAGACCTTACACAGAGGTGGATGTCACCTATGCAAACGTGCTTGTATCCAGTCCTCCAAAAACCCAGTTACACAGCTCAACATGGACACTGTGACACTATGAATAGGTCAAATGTTGACTGGTTGAAACGTGGGTTGGAACAGGAAAGGAAGTAACATCAGAGTTCTACATGAATGGGAGAAGATAACCAAAAATGCCACAATAAGCACACACAGTGTATACTTTTCACTCTTTTTAACACTCTTTCACTTTAAGCTCTTTATATGTTATAACTTAACTTGTTTGTGTCACTGGCCCCACATGACAGTAAACAGCTACAATATGCAGATGAGGTCTGCAAAGCACCCGTAGGCTCTCCATAGGAATGTAAAGATTTTTACTGTGGCAACTATCACAGCATGATCTTAGTATTCATAAGCAGTTAGATGTGTATTGAAATACTGAAAAGCAAAACTGAAATTTAAAAAGAAAAGATTTACTGTTCTCATTGTTTACAAATTCGGAAAAGGTTAAAAAAAAATTAAGAAGAAGCTACATTATCATCAGACAATAGGTGATGGTTTTTAAAATGCACTGGAAAATGCAACCCCTCCTTTGTTCTGTGCACAGATTGTTACCTGGATGAAACTAAAACATGCTCAAATGTGATTGGTCAATAAAAGCATACTGCAAGTGCACAACAAACAGAAAACAAAATTGTTCTGTTACTGAAAACCTCCACAGAGATCCATGTTTTAGAAATTATTCACTTAGTGACAGAAATGTATATTTTTCAATATTTTCCCCTGCAGAAGCAATGCAGAGCTTCTTCCAATGTGATTGAGAATCTTCCAAACACTATCTCCATCTTCTGGAGGAATCAGCTGCAAGAGGTAGACTTCTCTGACAACAGGCTGAAGGAACTTCCTTCATATCTCTTTGAACTGGAGGTAGGAGCACTCGTGTGGTCTTTTATTGGATATATTTATGTGCATCAAGATGGAAAAATCTCTGGATTGAACAAAATAAGTTCACTACAATTAGAAATGAAAAACAAACTGAGCTGTACTCAACATTGTGTGATCTCACCAACCTCCAGATGGCACTGCTGCCCTTTTTTTGATTCTGGGTCATGAACTTTTACATTCTGTAACTTAACTTCTTTTATCCTTTGTTTTATATATATATATATATATATATATATATATATATATATATATATATATATATAGACACACACACACCATTAAGGTGGATGTAGCTCAGGTAAAGCAGGTCATCTACTAATCTGAAGGATGGTGGTTCGATTCTTAGCTGCTCCAGTCTACATGCCCAAGTATCCTTGAGCAACTTTATTAATCATATGAGGTTATTTGTATCATAGTTGTAACCAGTGTAGAACCAGTGTAGAATAAGAAGGCAAATGGAATAAAATGTTAGTCTTCAAAGCGTCTTACCCTCAGTTTCTGATTAGTCCATTCCAAAGTAAAGTCATTCAGTCATGTTATTTAATGTGTTGTCGTTCTTTACTAGCAAGACTTTCTGGTCACTGCAGTTAGCATCAGCTGTGGCAAACGCTCCTATTGCTTATGACCTCCTGTTACTAACATTGGTAATGATATGGTATTATTACCTTGGATCACCAGAGACCACAGCATTCTTACCACCTCAGCTGTGATTTAGTCAGCCAGTGTCCTTGGAAGGAAAAGGTGAATGTGTGGTTTTGAGTATCTGATTCCTCTTCCCTTTCATTGTCCTTCCAGGCTCTGGTCACATTAAGATTGTGTGGGAATCAGATTGCAACACTCCCAGCCCCCAGTAAATGGAAGTGCTCTCAGCTCAGGATGCTTGATCTTTCCCAAAACCACCTGGGCAAGTAGGTCCCCACATCACACACTTCATTGTGTACATGTGTGTTCTCTCTGGTGTAGTGAGCTGGTACCAAGAACAGGCACAGAGTCTATCTAAGGTTTCTTAACACTTCTGATTAGGCTAGTGAATGAACAGAGTGAACTGAATTAGTTCACTGAATACCTCATCAAATCTTCAAGACGTTAAACTTTATTAATAACTAAACACATGATTAGCTTAAACACAAAATATAAAGATTAAATCTCAGCATTTGATGACTTTATGTTTTACTAACTACTGGACTCAAATACTGGGAGTAATCCTTCACAATGATAATGTCATGTAGAATGATGTTGGAAACTATGGATAGAATATAAGTCTGATGATGATGGTGAGATGAAAAGTGCCTTCTTCATCCCATATTTGTTAGAGCAGTTGATAAATAATGATAATAATTATAATGCTAATTCCTCAATCGCTTTGATGCAATTCTCACATTTGGAATGTCATTCTCACCATTTAAATCAGTAACATTATTATTTCTCATTCGGTTTGCTATTGTTTCTGCATAGACTTCATTACTAAAGACATTGTGTAATTGTGTTGTTGCATTTCTCATATGACTCAGAGTTACAGGCAGACTTTCAGCTTAACGTCTCAGCATTGTGTTAGTGTTTTCAATCAAATCACTTTTTTCAACTATGTATGAAGGAGCAGTGAAATAACTATAGTTGGAATGACTAGAAACAATCTCGGTCTTGTATCACTGGAGTATGTCCTAGAACTGCTAATTACTATGCATATACACTCAGTGGCCACTTTATTAGGTACACCTTCCTAGTACCACGTTGCCTTCATTCTTTGTGGCATAGAATCATCAATGTGCTGGAAACATTTCTAAAAGAC
This sequence comes from Archocentrus centrarchus, assembly GCF_007364275.1. NCBI lineage: Eukaryota > Metazoa > Chordata > Actinopteri > Cichliformes > Cichlidae > Archocentrus > Archocentrus centrarchus. The sequence continues at coordinate 3,812,701 of NW_022060260.1, forward strand.
TTAGGTCCATTACCATGATAGCATCACACAATTGCTGCAGATTTGTCAGCTGCACATCCATGATGTCAATTTCTTATTCCACCACATCCCAAAGGTGCTCTATTGGAGTGAGATCTGGTGACTTCAGAGGCCATTTGAGTACAGTATGATGTTCATGAAACCAGTATGAGATGATTTGAGCTGTGTGAGATGGCATATTGTCCTGCTGGAGGTGTTCCCTTTATCAGCAAATGGGTATTTTGTGGTCATAAATGGATGGACATGGCCAGTAATAATACTTTGGTAGGCTGTGATGTTTAAACAATGCTCAGCTGGTACTAAGGGGCTCAAAGTGTGTCAAGAAAATACCTCCCACCACACCATTATACCACCAACAACATGGACAGTTGATACAAGGCAGGATGGATCCATGCTTTCATGTTGTTTACACCAAATTCTGACTCTACCATCCAAATTTATGAAATCAAGACTCATCAGGCCAGACAGTGATAACAGCTGTTTTTTGTAAACTCTAGAGATGATTGTATGGGAAATTCCCAGTAGCTCAACAGTTCCTGAAATACTCAATTTGACACCCACGGCCATGAAACACTGGAAGAAGATGGGGAGAAGGTAAAATCACTGAAGCCCATCCCAGCTGACATAGGGCGAGAGGCAGGGTACACCCTGTACAGGTCGCCAGCCTGTCGCAGAAACACAGAGAGACAGACAACATCCACACTCACATTCATGCTCTCATTCACACCTATGGGCAATTTAGAGTTTCCAGTTAACCTAACCCCAGTAAGTGCATGTCTTTGGACTGTGGGAGGAAACCAGAGTACCCGGAGGAAACCCACGCAGACACGGGGAGAACATGCAAACTCCACACAGAGAGCTGGAGTTTGCATAATTCAGGCATAACGGTCAAAAATCTTTCTGTTCAGGAATGTAAGTGAATACCTGTAATTTGGCATCTTAACCCTCTGGAGTCCTGGGATACTTGGCCATTTTTGGCTACTTTTAATTTTACCTTTATATTGCACCTTGAAAAAGATTTTACCTTGCTTGTTTGGTATCATATTTTTCAGCACAACCTCATGTGTGACTTTACAGTTATTTTGATATACTGTATTAATACATTGGACCTATAATCACACAAAAAACATGCCTCTGTGGACTTTGAGGAGCTGTCTTGACGTCAATGGCATCTGTCTCCTTTTTTGGCATGCTTACTATTACAGTATCTGATGAAAATTAGGGCTTAGATCTTATTCCTGTCGTTCAGCTGGCTTCTCAGCACTTTTTTTTTTCTAACCTTCATTCATCTTTATCATGGTTTCCATTTGCCTCTGGGATATTTTAGGGGGTTGACGCCTATGTAGAACTGCAGCACGGACAGTGCATTGCCTTCATGTTGACCTCCAATGTTTGTCTTCCATAGTGCCATTGTGTTCCTGATGAATTGTACTAGCACACTATTGGCCCTGTATAGTGCCAATCTCTCCAGTGTCCATGTGTGGGGCATTGAGTCATAGGCTTTCTGCCTGGTCTTTTCCAGGAGTTTGTGCTTTGGCCCATTTGCATTATTTCCAATGCCTTTCTGAGATGTGTTCATGTAATGACTTCCTCAGCTTGGTTACTGCAACGCCTGAGAGGACCTTCCATGTTGTGCAGAGGCTGGTAATTGGCCAGTGGTATTGTACACTTATAATGGTAAATGGACTGTTTTTTATATAGCACTTCATTCACATAAGCACTTCTTTTTAAGCTTAAAAAAATGTTCTATCTAACATTCACACACATTCATACTCTGATGGTTGCGTCAGAGAGCAACTTGGGGATCAGTATCTTGCCCAAGGATACTTTGGCACGCAGGCTGGAGCAGCCAGGGATTGAACCGCCAACCTTCCAAGTAGTAGATGACTTCCTGAGCTACAGCCACCCACTTGTGGGGATCCTTAATGGTCAGTATTGTTCTGCCTTATCTGGATGAGTGCCTGCTTTTAGCAGCCCCATTATTTGTGCTGCTGTTAGGTGTGGACCATGTCAGGTCCTGGTGCTGTCCGGCTCTTTGTCCTGGAAGCTCTAGGAGGTTGCAGTGGTCCGTTCATGGGTCCAACAGCCACTTGGCCTTAGTGTTATGTGACACCCTTTTCTTCAAGATGTACTTCCCTTATTGCTCAGTTTCAGCTTTTTTGTGAGTCTCTCCTTTGCTATTCTTCACTTGTAGCTGAGAGTACACCCTGGATGGACCTTTGGAGAACAGGCCATTTATTCTCTTGGCCTCTGCTTCTCTGGTATATCTGATATAGTCTAGTGGCCAGAGCTGTCAGCCTTTGATTGGCAGTTTCTATAGCCTTAGTTATGGACATCTTGTTGTATAATATGTGTGTAAATATATTTTTTTCCAGGGGTTTAGTCTGCAGTTTCTCCTCTCTGCATGTTGGAATTTCCTTGTCTAGTATTAAACTTCAAAAACTGCTGCTGGTGCATCATCAGTGTCTCTGTTATACAGAGACTGCTGTAGCTTATGAGTTTTATGAACATGTAAATTTCTCTTGTCATGTAAAGCACTCTTAGTCTTATAATAAGATTAGGAAGTTACTGCATAGATGCATTTGATTTACAATTTTAAATTAAGTGACTCATCAGGGCTGTTGTTCTTCTCTTTTAAATCTACTATTCTTAACATGAGGGGACTTATTTCTGTATTTTAAAATGTGTCTTTTAGGACAGAGGAGGGTCCCAAATCGAGGAGACTGGCCTTCCTGACTACATGGAACAGGAGGGACCCAGACCCAGGTAGATGTGTTCTGTATACATTTAAGTAAATTGAACCTTGATTGCACAAATATTACTAAGTCACTCATTTTCCAGCTCTTATGTAATATAATTTTCAGACAGTACAGTGGGGGAAATAATTATTTGACTGCAGAGTTCAAAATCTCCTTTACCATTAATATTAGTGCATGCTGTTAAACTGTATCTTTGACTTCCTGTGTGTGCTTGCATGCTGTCTGTGGCTCTGTTCCTTCAGTGTGCCCCATCGAGTTCCCCATCATTCTGCGCGATTCACTGGAAGTGCTTCTCTTGAATGACAACCAGCTGGAGTGTGTTCCACAATCCCTTTGTTGTCTGCACAGCCTCACTGAGCTCTACCTCTCCAAGTGAGTTCCCTTGTCTTTCTTTCACCCCAGCCTGTCCTCCCTCATACTTCACACTGATGTTATTGGTTCAAAGTTTGGAAAGGTACAACCCTCAAAATTTTTTCTTTTCTGTTAACAATGTATGAATACACAGGGCAGACACTGCAGTTTAAGACAAATTATTGGAGGTGAAGTCTTTTCTATTTGTTCTTGAGATACAATTCCAGACAGTAATGTTGTGTGTAGTGCTGCACTGAAGCATGAAACTTGACTGGAAGAGAAAAGTGTGGAAGGAAGAGGTGCATAAGCAACAAGGATGACCACAACCTTAAGTGGATTTTCAAGATTCAGCAGCTTCAAAGGAGTACACTGAGACTGGTGTCAGTAAACCAAGAATAACCTCACAGACATCTTCAGGAAAAACGCTGCAACTGTCACATTCCTTCTGTCAAGCTATTCCTGAACCAGAGACGTCAGACGTGCCTTACCTCGGCTAAGGAGAAAAAGAATTGGACTTCTTCCAAAGTCACCTTTATTCATCTGTAATCTGCTGCTGATGGTGGTGGTTTTCCTCAGTGTTTTATCAATTTTAAAGTCAACAGCCATCTTCCAGGACATTTTAGAGCACTTCATGCTTCCATCTGCTGACAAGCTTTATGGAAGATGCCAATTTCCTTTTCCAGCAAGACTTAGCACCTGCCCACAGTGCCAAAACTACTGTCACATGATTTGCGGACTATTATTACTGTGCTTGATTGGCCAACCAACTCAACTTGAACTCCACAGTCAGTCTGTGGTGGAAGATGTGAAGCACCTGACCCAAAAATACAGATGAGCTGAAGGCTGCTGTCAGATCAGCCTGGGCTTCAGTAACACCTCAGCAGTGCCAGGTTGCATTGGTACAATAATTTATGATGAAGAAGTCCCAGTCAGGTATTGAGTGGTAAGAGAGTGCTTCATCCAAAATATGTGAGAGCGTTATTGTAGGTCCTCCCTTCCTGCTGCTGTCGGGCTCCACCAGCACTGACCCACAGCAGACTAGTTGTTCTTTACTATTTTACTCACTTCACCTAAACTAAACAACAAGTGCAATAAATGCCATGTGCAGTAATCATTCATTTTATTAAATGTATGGAAATGTTTAGAGATTTTTGTTGTAGAGTGTTCTAGTATTTTTCTCTGATTTTTTTCTTGTTTTTGTCCCTTTGATGTTTGCAACACCAAAAATTTCCCACAATGTCGGACCAACAAAGGATCATCTTAAATATAAATTATATTGGAGATGCTTTTTTGAGTGCTCTTATTGGAATTATGGTTTTCATGAGCTATAAGTCATAATCATATCAAATTTATAGCAATAATATGCTTGACATATTTCACTTTGTGTAATGAATACAGAATATATGAACGTAGACTCGGTGTGTGAACCTACAATAAAAGTTAAAATTAGGATTTAGAGGAAAAAATAACGATAACTGAAACGATGTGGAATACAGTAAAATGTAAATGTTCTAGTTTGATGTCAGTTTAGTCAAATTTATCAACACAAGCTGCATGAGAAGATATTGGTGCATGTGTCTGCAACTGGGAGGTGTACTACTACCAGTTCAAAAAGCCTTTAAAAAGTGTGTTATTGTAATACTCCGGACTTTTCCTCTATCAATACTTGGCCGTATTAAAATGTTCAAAACACTAAAACTAACACTGAAATTAATACAAATGAAAAGGAAAAAGTGTTGTTTCTCTTTTTTTCCTTCATGTTGTCCTAAAGTAAAAAATCAGTGTAACTTTTGAAAACAGCAGATAATGAAGAAGGGAAATTGAAATCCTTCTGAGTGCAGTTCCTGCTGCAGCTGTTTTCAGCTGTCATGGTTTTCTGTTATTGACAGTTTGCTAGCACACAGCATATCTGGTTGATCCTGAACAGGGGCATTCAGTGACCCTGTGGCTGCTATCAATGAAGTTTCATGAAGGAAAAAATTACAATGTTTTTTAAAATTGATGTTTAGATTCAGTAGTTCTGAGCGTCCTGCCTTTGATGTGACTCTCACTAACATTGTTTCAGTAATCCTGGAATCCGGGAGCTTCCAGCAGAGCTTGGTCAGCTCTCAGGTCTGTGGCAGCTGGATATTGAAGACCTCAACATTACTAATGTCCCCCAGGAAGTAAGAAAAGAAGGTACTATCTAAGTAAAGATACCTTTAATTCAGAGGGAAGCTTGGCTGAAAAAGTTGCTCTGATAATGGTTTTATTTTTTAAATCCAGGGTTGTGTTTGTCTGTTTCTTACTTTCATCACTTGATTCTTTGATTATAGACTGACTGTCTCACTCTAACAATACTCATTTAAATTATTGTATGTTATCTTTCAGTTGTCAGATACATGTAAGGAGTGAAAATAAACTTCTCTGAAATATAAAGTAAAAAAAAAGAAAAAAATAGTAAAGCATACAGAAGTTTAAGTATTGCACTTAAGTGTAACTAAGACTGTATTTGTTGCCATCTGTAGTGTGCTGTCATTGTTGGATATGGTAATATCCTCAAAGGCGAATCTTCTAACACTGGTTTTCTAGGTCCCGTATCTGTCCTGGCTTTCCTCCGGGCACAGCTTCGGAAGGCGGAGCCTTGTAAGCTTTTGAAGATGCTGGTGGTCGGTCCGCCGCGGCAGGGGAAGTCAGCCCTTCTCGAGACTCTGCAGACCGGCAGAGCCTCCCCCTTCACCCCAGCAGAATGCAGCATCTCCACCTCCACCTGGGAGCTGGACAAACCTAGTGGAGGCAAGAACAAAGTGAGGGAAACAGACATTACATAATACAGTATTGTACACTTAAACACACCCACACATTCCTATTAATCATTATATGGCCATTATATGGTCTAAATTTTAGACATTTAAAAAGCACAGGATGCAGAAACAAGGCTCGATGGCTAGGCTAAGACATACCAGCATTTCTCAGTGCATGATTTTGGAGCACTGATACTCTAATGCAGGGCTCTTCAACTCCAGGCCTCGAGGTCCGGTGTCCTGCAGCTTTCAGATGTGTCCCTGATCCAACACACCTGAATCAAATGGCTGAATTACCTCCTCAGTATGCAGTCAAGTTCTCCAGAGTCCTGCTAATGACTTCTGTATTTGACTCGGGTGTGTTGAAGCAGAGACACATCTAAAACCTGCAGCACACCGGACCTCGAGGCCTGGAGTTGAAGAGCCGTGCTCTAATGCACTCTGACCAGGGAGAAACATCTCTCCATTCCTCAAAGTTGGGTTGCATCTTTGTTGAGAATGATTAATGCTGCATTAGGATAATGATCTTAAACACTACTGCAAAAGAAAATCATTTCCACCATCACAGGAAATTCTTTGAAATGTTTAATTAAAGGAGTGGGGGATGGGTGTGAGATTCCAGATTCCAAATCCCAAGGGATTAGTTTTATTTTTACTTTTAATTTCTAATGAAACTAATGACGTGGTTTTGTGTACTGGTCGGCTGTATTCCTGACTCGTCACCTATTCTCAAATTCATTGCCTTCTCAAGAGTTGACTTTGCTCTTGTCTTGTTGCCCACAGAAGGACTCTGTCACGTTCAGTGTGTGGGATATTGGCGGTCAGGCCAACATGTCCACAGTGAACCAGTGTTTTTTTACTGATAAGGCCCTGTATGTGGTGATCTGGAACCTGGCTCTGGGAGAGGAAGCTGTGGCCAGTCTGCAGACATGGTTGCTCAACATAGAGGTGAATTTTAACTACCGCACAAATACAGACACGCACAGACTCTCTAAGAGCCTGTTGTTTGAAGCTTTGTTTTATAACCCTGTTTCCCAAAAAGCTGAAATGCTGTGTGAAATGTAAATGAATAAATACAGAATCAAAGTGCCATATACACTAATGCACCTCCATAACTTCAGTATCTTTTGAACTGTGTGCTGATGACATGGTGGACGGTCCCGCTCCTATTTAGCCCGTAATGCATGGCGTCCATGGTTTACAAAAAAAAATTCCAAATTTTGTAGCAAGATCCTTTCAAATGAAAATATATTTTTCAAAAGAAAAGTTTTTTTGAACATTTGCATGTTAATTTATATGCCCCTTAAAAAAGATGCACTCTCAATCACGCCCTTGCTGCGATGCCTTGAGGATGTTAAAGCATGGATGGCCTTAAACTTTTTAAATGTGAATGATAAGAAAACAGAGGTAATGGTTTTCTGCCCCAGCAGTTCATGTGAAGGATCTTCTGTTGACCCGGGGCCCTTGACGCCCTACTTAAAGCAGACCATCACAAATCTGGGTTTTAAGATTGACAGTGACCTCAAGTTAGGTCAGTGGTCAAGTCCTGTTTTTATCATCTCAGACAGCTGGCTAAAGTAAGGCCCATTCTCCTTGAATTCATGCTTTTATTATTTCCCGTTTAGATTATTGTAATGCTCATTATTTTTGAATTAGCCAGTTGTCCATAAAGCGTCTCCAGCTGGTTCAGAACGCTGCTGCTCGGTTACTAACCAGAGTTAAAAAGAGGGAACATATTACCCCTGCACTGGCTGCCAGTACATTTTAGAATTCAATATAAGTTCCTTTTACTTGTTTTTAAATGTCTACATGGCTCTGCTCCATCAGTATTGCTGCTCCTAAACTGTGGAATGACCTTCCATCATATATTAGGAGTGCTCCTTTATTATCTACTTGTAAGACTCTTAAGAACCATTTTTACCGTTTGGCTTTTACCCCAAGTTAAGACTGTTGCTTTTAGCTTGTTCTTAGTGCTATGTGTTTTGTGTTTTATGTGAATGTGTAAGTGTATTGACTGTACAGCACTTTGTTACAGTTTGTTAAAGTGCTCTAAAAATGTCATAAAGTAAAGTAACTCTAAGACGCAGTTTGCTGTGCTAACACAAAGATGGTGTTTGTGTTAAGACTGGTTGGAAGGAGTTCTGGTTTAAAGAAAAATCATTTTATTGTTTGACCACATAAAATAACCACATGGCAACATTTTTAATTGAAGTATGATGATGGGAAAATATTGCTTGCATCATTTCACGCAGATTATTTGGTAACTCTAAGATTTCCAATTATGGTGGTTAGTTGGCAGGATAAATTATTCCTGCCTGGATGTTTTTTTTTGACCACAGTGAAATGTTTACTGTTTAGCTTCGTCCTTTGAGTTTTAGCTATAAAGAAGCACAAATTGTCTTAACATGTAGTGTTTGTAGTGCTGTATCTTAAGACAATTTGTGCCTTTATGTGTGCCTGCAGACACATACACACACATACAGGGGAAAACAAAAACAGATCATAACACGTACAAGATATTTTACCCCAGACACAAAGTGCCAATGTTAGCCAAAATAAGGGTACCTCAGCTCTGTGACCTCAGTGACTGCAGAGGTGTTTATGGTTTATTGATTCCTAACATTTTAACAAATGTCAGTTTATTTTGCAACATAGATCTGCCATAAAGATGAAACTTCAGTTGTTCAAAGAGGGATGACGGGATGTTTATTTTGTTGTGTTGATTGATATCAGGCAATAATAGAATAAATAGGTGACAGTTTAATAAAGTGGGTTTACTGCATCTGCATTATTGTCAATTTTACAAATCAAGTCTGCTATTTTGTCACTCTTGTGCTTTTTTTTCTTCAGTGTGCTTTCAGTAAATATGTCACTGCTTGTGTGCTGTGCCCTGCAGGCACGAGCCCCTAACTCTGCAGTAATTGTTGTGGGAACACATTTGGATCTTATCGACACCAAGTTTCGTACAGAGAGACTGGCGACACTGAGGGCCTTATGTATTGGCACTGTGCCGATCCCCATCAGGTGCTCGAGCTACTGGTTACCCTGATATCACCTGCAAACACCTACAGTAAGCACATATTTCACATTCTTACTGTTTATTAATATCGGTAAGAAGGTGCTGCTCTGTTTGTTGTGGCAGCAACCTTACAGATCGTCTCTCTTTAATGCCACAAACTGGGATGTGTTTAAGAATGCTGCTCTGAGAAGAGGACAGTTCTGTGGATTTAGAGGAATATGCATCAGTGGTTACCAGTTATATCAGCACATGCGTTGATGATATTGTCCCCACCAAATGCTGCAAGATATATCCCAACCAGAAACCATGGATGAACTGTGAGGTATGCTCCATGCTGCATGCACGCTCAACTGCATTTGCCTCTGGTGACACGGAGGGCTACAGAAAGACCAGATATGACCTACGTAGATCCATCAGGGAAGCCAAGAGGCAGTACAGACTGAAGCTGGAGGGATATTACAACACTCTGATTCCCGACGCATGTGGCAGGGCTTGCAACACATCACTGACTTTCAGCAGAGGAACAGCAGGATCACAGCCTGCAACAACGCCCTACCAGATGAGTTGAACCAGTTTCTATGCTCGCTTTGACACCCTCAACTCCATCCAACGTAGAGAGATTCTACTACCGGAGGCAACACAGAGCTCTTCACCCACTGTAACATCGACTGAGGTGTGCAAGGCCCTGAGGAGGACCAACCCCCGAAAAGCACCTGGCCCCGACAACATCCCTGGCCGTGCTCTGAGGGTCTGCTCTTCAGAGCTGGCCGAGGTTTTTACAGATATTTTTAATTTGTCCCTCTCCCAATCATCTGTGCCCACATGCTTCAAGTCCACCACTATAGTGCCCCTCCCCAAGAAAACCAACACAACCTCTTTGAATGACTATCGTCCCATTGCACTCACTTCACTTGTAATGAAGTGCTTTGAGAGGATGGTCATGTCCCATATTAAAGGATCCATTCCGGACACATTAGATCCCCTGCAATTTGCATACCGTCAGAACCGTTCAACTGATGATGCTGTTAATGCAGCCATCCATACAGCCCTCTCACACCTTGAAATAAGGACACTTATGTTCGAATGCTGTTTATAGACTACAGTTCAGCTTTCAACACCGTCATCCCAAGCAGGCTGGTTGAAAAGCTGTTCACCCTCGGAATACCACCCTCCCTCTGCCGCTGGGTCTTGGACTTCCTTACAGACAGACCTCAGGCAGTCAGAGTTGGTACCAGGACATCAGAAACAAAGACAGTGAGCACTGGGACCCCACAAGGCTGTGTGCTCAGTCCTCTCCTGTACACCCTCTTCACCTACGACTGCATCCCCTCCCAAAGCAACACCTCCATCGTCAAGTTTGCTGACGACACCACCGTCATTGGGCTGATTACTGGGGGAGAGGAAGCAGCTTACAGGGAAGAGGTGGCCCAGCTGGTGTCCTGGTGCCAGGAAAATAATCTCTCCTTAAATACAGAGAAGACTAAGGAGATGATTATTGACCCGAGGAAGAGAAGAGACCAGCATGCTCCATTATTCATCAACGGGACTCAGGTGGAGAGAGTGAAGACCTTCAAATTCCTTGGCACCCACATCAGTGAAGACCTCACCTGGACCTACAACACAGCACAGACTGTCAAGAAAGCTCAGCAGAGACTCTTCTTCTTAAGGAAACTGAGGAAATTCGGATTATCCCCCAAGCTCCTCAGCAACTTTTACAGATGCACTGTGGAGAGCATCCTGACAAACTCCATCACAGTGTGGTATGGAAACTGCACCAGTCAGGACAGGAAGGCTCTCCAGCGTGTCATCAAAACAGCACAATTCATCTGTGGAGCTGCCTTCCCATCACTACAGGACACTTATAATACCCGGGTAATAAGGAGGGCACACAACATCATCAAGGACTGTACCCACCCACAGCACACACTGTTCACACTCCTGCCGTCTGGCAGACGTTACAGGAGTGTAAAAGCAAGAACAACCAGACTAAAAAACAGTTTCTATCCACAGGCCATCAGGCTACTGAACCACTGACTGATTACCAAACTGTGATTACCTGCCTTTCTTTCATCTGTATATATCTGTATATATTGCACTTGCTTTATTATTTATTTATTTTTATTTTCTACTTTTACTTTCCTAATATACTAGTTCTAAATTTTATTTAACTTAGTTGCTTATTTCAATTGTTTGTAAAGCAGTCGCAAGTAAGAATTTCATTGCTCAGCATAACCACAGTGTTTTGCGGTGTACATGACAATAAACTTCTTGAATCTTGAATCTTTGGAGTATGTAATTGGTAATTGTGTGTGTGTGTGTGTGTGTGTGTGTGTGTGTGTGTGTGTGTTGGTGTGTGTGTGTGTGTGTGTGTGTGTGTGTTGGTTTTCAGTGAAGTGTCCTGTAAAACCCTGGAGGGATTAGATGGTTTAAAGATGCTGATCTACCATGTGGTTCTCTCCATGAGGGACAGCAGCAGCTCAGCATGTGGTGGGAAACTGCTGGGCAGACTGGTAAGCAAACTAATGATGTACACATCTGTGCAGAGAAAGTGTTACTCTTTGAGCCCACAGAAAAGAGACAGTTTGCTTTTGGTATACCTACAGTGTTATTTAATTAATTCATTTATTAGTTTTGAAATGAGCTAATAGTAGAAAAAGAGTTGTGAAAACTACAATGTTTAAATTCATAACTGTTTTTGCTTTTTTTTTTTTTTTTTTTAAAAAAAAACTCGTAAGAGAATCTTCCTTCTGTGTTGGAGCGAGACTTATTCATACAATAAAACACATTTATAATAAACTGTATAGTATACAAGTTTATACAGGTTTATAATTTAGACAATTTCAAACTGAGGATGAACTGTTCTTATTTTATTCAAAAGCAAATATAAATTTGTACCACTTTCTCCTCCCCCAGATTCCCAGAAGCTACCTGGCACTTCGGGAAGCAGTGATGGCAGAGAAGGAGAGGCGACAGGCTGAAGGAGAGGTCCAGTACCTAACTGATGCACAGCTGAATGGCATCATAGGACAGAACCCAGAAAGTGACATCAGAGACTATGAAGACCTACAGACTGGTATTATGACAGCAAGCAATTGAAATGTGGAAATCATTTATGAAAATGGATATATTGTGAGGGTTTCCCCTGTAATTTTATGAGCCTGCAAAGTAGCATCTGTCCGTGGGGGGGGGGGGGGCAGCCAGCCAGCCAGCCAGCCAGCCAGCCAGCCAGCAACAGTGAACAGATGTGTGTAAACAGCAATGTTTTGGTCATGTTTTTCCTGCTGACATTAAGTTGCCATTTGAACCAAAGAATTTTTAATGTACAAAAGAACCCCATAGACTTTGTTCTATGTGCGTCTCAAAACCTCACATAATCCCATTTTGTCAAAGCCTGTGGTGCATCTGATCAGCAAAAATTTCAGTTTGACGCTTTTTAATGCTGTTAGTTAATGACTTGTTTTTCGAGCCAGCCTCGGTGAGGCGTTCGATTTTCAGTTCTTTTTACTGGCTGTTTACTTTTCACTTCATTCACTGCTTTGTAGGTTTAAAGAAAAGATTGTTGTTACACACAATCCATGTTCACAATGTTAAACTTAAACTGGGGAAAAAAATGATATTAGGGAAGCCAGTGTGTTAAAATGTAACACCAAGGGGTCAGGACCAGGCTTCTAATATGTGCCGAGTTGGCAGTGAGACTGTGCTTCTGATTTCTCACCTCATCATTTATGAAGCACTGCCACACTGATGCTGTATTTCTTCTTTGTTTGTGTTTTTAAACCCACATCCAGCTATCAGTTTCTTGATTGAAACAGGAACCTTGCTCCACTTCCCTGACACCAGTCATGGCCTTTGCACTCTCTACTTCCTGTGTCCTGTGTGGCTGTCAGAATGCTTAGAGAGGATCATGCACCTCAAATCCTCTCGCACTGTAGTCAGGAATGGAGTGATCCAAACGGAAGACCTCAGGGTGAGACTTGGGTCTCTGTGTGGTTTGTTTTGTGTGTTGATACTGGTGTTTTGTGGTGATGTTTATCATGGGATCTGTTGTGCAGATGCTTTTGGTTGGAACAGGGTTCACGCAGCAGACGGAGGAACAATATTTCCAGTTTCTGGCCAAGTTTGAGATTGCTCTACCCGTGGCCAACAACAGGTAGTTTTTTCTCACTCTCTACAATAGTTACTCAGTAGGAGTTGATATAGACTGTTGTAAACAAACATTCTCAGTTGGGCAGCAAGGAGTAACATAAAGAGTTTATGGGAAAACTATTCCAACTTTCTTGTCTGTGATCTCAGTAAAAACTGTTCCTGATGAGTTATGGGCTTAATCACTCGTTTCAAGTCTTATCGAATGGTGTGCATTTTAAAATTAGAGTTTAAAGGAAGATAAATTATGAAGGGCCCACCATGAGACTGACAAGTTGCTACTGCATGAGAATGCAGTGTCCCTCAGTGAGTTGATGTGCTCTTCATTTTCCATTTCACCTGTTGCAGATATCTGCTGCCCCACCTACTTCCCCCCAAACCAGCCCTGGACATCCATGGCTTCCGCCAGCAGACTTACAAACACCCTTCAACGTCTTTTCAAGATGAGCTTGTTCCTGCTGGATTTGGGGAGCGTTTTATTGCCAGAATGCTTATAAGCCTCACAGAGATAGATATGCAGGTACCGAACCCGGCAGATTGTCATCATCCTCAGTCTGACTTTCAGCTTTTCACTTCATGGCCTGAAATGTTGTTTCTGTGCAGTCATTTGAAAACAAAATAAAAAGCACCAAGAGCCAGCAGAGAAGGAATTCTGTGATCTACAGCTTTGCTGGAATCCAGCAGAGGAGCCGCTGTAGCACCTTTAGAGTCCAACGCAACCAGACCATCTACTGGAAGGAGGGGCTGCTGGTCACTTTTGTTGGAGGTTACCTCAGGTCAGAGCTGGAGTAGAAGATGTGGGTAGTAATTCATGAGACAAATGCTTAAGAGCCAAAATAGATGGTGTGAATTATAAGCATCCTGATCTTAAGCTATATTCAAGGTATTTCTTTAGTGTTGATAGCTGAAATTGTGTGCTAATCACAGTATTTGGAGTGCTGTTAATAATCATCAAACAAAATGAGTACAAAATCAAACATAATATGAAAGGGGAAAATTTCCTGTGCGAAGAAAATCTAAATCTTCTGCCACTACTTTGATAAAAATTCCCCCGTAGATGGAGAATGTGTCAGTTTTGGAGCTGATCTGGAACAGTGAGAGATGAGACATAGGCATTGGCTTTTCTATTACTTTGCTATTTGAATGCAATTTTAGTTCATGTAAATACTAGGGGTGGGACTTTAACGCGTTAATTTCGATTAATTAATTATGGGGAAATTAACGCGTTAAAATTTTAACGCATTTTAATCGCACTTTGCACCGTGGAACGTTTCTCAGTGCGCGAGTTCCAGGCATACAGATTATATCGACGCACAATGTCCAAATTAGGGGCCGCATCCTGCGAAGGACCCGGCCCCTAATTTGGACATTGTGCGTTTCGCGGCCACGAACGCCACAAAGGCCGGAAGTGAGCGGCTAGCCTTCATATCAGCTGCCGTCACCTCTGCGTAGCTCATGTCGCCTAGCAACCGTGAGTGCGAAGCACAGCTGTGTAACAGCAGCTGTTTAAACGGAGAACGAACTTTTTCTCCTTTTTGTGGTTTAATTTTAAGTCTTTAATTCAAAATAAGCTGTTAAAACAAGCATGACACATTTCAACATCAAGGAATACAGCTGAGCGAATGATTAATTCCAACTATAACAAGTGAGACATTAATGTTGAATAAAACTATCCAGTTATGATGCTTAACTTTAATTTCAGGAGTTTATCACAGGAGCACTTCCACCCTTCATTGGTCTGTGTAGTAGACTGGTGGGAAAATAAACAAAATTTTGAAGTTTAAGCTTATGTATATTGATTCATTCATCAACTAAACTTAAATTAATATTTCTCATGTCAAATATTGAAATGCGATTAAAATGCGATTAATTTCGATTAATTAATTACAAAGCTTGTAATTAATTCGATTAATTTTTTTAATCGAGTCCCACCCCTAGTAAATACTTGTTTATGTCTCTGCAGTGTGGAGTCATCAGATGTCAACTGGAAGCGAAAGAAGAGTGGAGGCATCAAGATTATCTGTCAATCAGAAATTAGGGATTTCTCTGCTATGGCATTCATCACAGATCAAGTCAACTCTCTAATCGAGCAGTGGTTCCCAGGTCAGTGCGCTACATTGTTTTCATAAACGCCCGATACTTGGTTAGAACATTTTTCTGTTTATTTGGCTTTAGGCACCAAATCTTACAGAAGAAGAGAAAACCCCGTAGCCTTCAAACTTATACTGGCTAGCATTCAAAATGAAACGGAAATCTTGGTGCTGCATAACTTGACCTAAATGTCTTGATTCATTGGGTTGGACACAGCCTGAAGCAATAACGTGAATCCACTGCCCTGTGGAGCCACAATTAGTGAAAACAGTCATTAAGGTTTGGTGTTTTGTAAGCTGGGCATCAGGCAAAGGCGGGGGCCTGGACACGTTGACCACCAGCACATCACAAACCGGTTGATGGAATGACACATTGCTGGTGGGAAAGGAACCTGAGCTAGTGCAAGAAGTGGGGCAGTACCAACTAGATATAGCTGAACTCTCCTCCACACACATGAAATCACAGCAGGCGGCAGAGGTAGAGTGGGCATTCGCTGAAGTGTGAGTGTGTGCATGAATGTTAGAAAAGGCGCTTAGGCACACATTAAAAGTTCTAATTGAATATGTGTGATGAGTGGATGTGACTTGCAGTACAAACTCTTTAAGTGCTCAATTAGAGTAGAAACACACTATTTACAATTTTCAGTCCATTTACCATTTAGCAATTTTTTCTGGAGAACACCTGAACTCTGACTTCACTCTGAGGTGACCCATGGTGACAAGTGCTGTTTTGGTATTTCCTGCACAGTGAGAGGCTCAATTCTATAAAACTTGAAGTTGCAGATGGAAAGACTATTATGTCAAACAGCAGTTCAGAATGCCTGGCCCTCCGGGAGTCTGAGTGGGATCCTAGAAGGTTCCCACCTGGGGACTCCGTAGATCTACTGGGAGACTTCACATGGATAATGATGAAGACAGCTGGAGAGGGGTGATGGGAGGAAAGACCTGTCTGATCTAAACCACAGTGCTGTATTATTACAGGATTTTTGTGTTAGACATGAGCTAACATAACAAACACTCTGTATAAGTTGGTACCAAAGCCCCTTAGGCCAAAGGTCAGTGATTATCTTTGTTGTTGTATCATTTGATCTGAGACTGGATGTCTTGGGCACCTGGATAATGAAAGTAGTAGAGCTGTCAGCTAATTCTCACTTAGTGGTGGGTTGGATTAGATGGTGGGGAAGGCTCCCAGACAGACCTGGTAACCCAAGCAGGTAGTGAAGGTGAACTGTGAACGTCCTGTGGAGGCTCCTGTTCTCAGGGCGCCTTCTCACAAACAGACAATTTTCTGTTGTATTTCAGGGAGGCTGGGTATATAGAGTTTGGATGAGTATTATTGTAGGGTCTTTACCTCACAATATAAAGTATCTTGAGACAACTGTTGTTGTAATTTGTTGCTATATAAATAGAATAGAATTGAATTAAACTGAATGGGCCATGTTCAGGACCTCCATTGCAGAGGCGGCTGCCAGGAGCTGTTGTGATAAGGTGATATTGTGCATTAAGTCTGGTTTTCAGCTCTCCAGTAAATGTGTACATACAGTGAACATGCATGTTTTTGAATTTCTTCTAGCTTTAACTGCCAGTGAGAGTGATGGGAGTCTCCTTATAGAGCAATATGCCCCCTGTTCCCTCTGCGCCTCCCTGAGCAAAAAGAAAGAGGTTGAGTTCCCAGCCAGCCAACACAGCAAGGATGGAGACAGAGGAAAACATGAAGATGGTGAAGGAAAAGAAGCAGGGGTCCATTATTTTAATATGGAGGACTGTGTCCTGGCTGCAGTGGAGAAGGAGCACATCATGTGTCCTCAGCACCCTGATCAGCCAGTTCCTCTTCAAGAGTTGGTCCCAGAACTCTTCATGACTGACTTCCCTGCACGGTAAACTTTTAAATGTGATGGATCGTATAGACTCAATCACATGAAATCTTATTGTGTTGCTTCAATGTGAGCCTGACTGGAAACATTAATTTAAAATACAGACATAGCTGTTAGCAAGACAGCAGGGTAGGAGGCGTAGAAGAAGAAGAAGCTCTTCTTAAGGATCTGCTACTTTACCTTATGCAATGTGTTTAATATGTACACACATGAAATTATTGCTACTGTTATCGGATCTGTCCCTTTGACAGATTTTATATGTATTTGTTAGAGATACTAGAGTGAGGTAAACTTTAAAGAAATATACAAAAGTTGATTTGTGATTAGGAAAGCAAAGCTGTGTGTGGCCTCAGTGCTTTCTGTGTAGAAATGTACCTTTGTCTATGCATTTCACAAAACTAATACTGCAGTTCTTTAGTAAATACCAACAAAAGCTTTTTAATGTGTAAAGAGGGCAACAGACGTCTCATCCTGATCAACTGAGATCTCTGTTAGTGCAGGAAACATGTAGGGCTTAGTGTGAAACATTCAGACTTAAGATGAGAAAATATTGGATAGTACAATTGTGTAACACTATATTGAGCAGTAAACAGTATGTCTCACTTGAATGTACAACTCTCTGTGGACCCATTACAGTAAATGATCAGACTGTTAGAGGTCCACAGACTTATATCTGTAAGTCATATAAAGAAGAAAAGCTTTAAATACCTTCTAATATTTTCATTAAACACATAAGTGGAGCCCATGTCAGTAGTCTGTAGATGGTTGTCACCTGTGTGGGATATTGACTGCTCATTTTCAAGGACCTATGCATAAGCATGATAACAGTCCTCACAGTATGAAGAACACCTGTACACAGTGTAAGTCAGCAGCTTTAAATGGTTGGGAATGTATAATGCTCGTTTGTTCCCAGCATCCATTTTCTGTATTATCAGCAATGCACTACTTAGAAACACTGTGTGTATGGAGTTGTTGGAAGGTCAATTGCACAAAACTTAATGTCTCTTTAAAGAACTGCCAGCTTTTGGAAATGTTTTCTGCAACAGTCAAACAGCCCCCTCCAAATATTAGTTCAAATGTAACTGCAAGATTTGCACCACAAAAGCTCTTAATAAAAGGTTATATCAGCCATTTTTACAGCTGGATAGTTACTACACAAGTTATTATTTGGCTATATTATTCAAAATGTGATAGTGGTGTGTGTGATATCCAATACTGCAATCTTCAATATGGTGTTTAATATTATAGATGAGCAGATGGCACAAAGTTATCATCTTAAATATCTTGGACAAGATGTGTATTGAGCATCACGCTGCACTGAGTCCTCCTAAAGGAAGGAATGCCTTTCATGAGCCTCTCTTATCTTTATGGTTCAACTAATATTGATATCGTAGCATCTTTCAGTAACTAACTTTTAGTGCCCATTATCAGTGACCATTCATAATTCCATGCCCTTCTTAAAGTAAGATCGAAGAAAAGGGGTCAGCTTTGAGGACAACTGCCGTTGTAACCAGATATTCATCAAAGTACTTGACCATTCTTGTTTTCAGGTGATTAAAATGTGAAATAATTTTGAGTGTGTATGTATTTGTTTTAAATATGTATATTGAAATTTGAAGCTGGAAAAGGTGTACGAACCCTGAGACCTTAACCCAATCGAAAATCTTTGGAGGGGGCTAAAACTCAATGTTGCCCAGCAACAGCCCCGAAACCTGAAAGATCGAAGATCTGTGTGGAGGAGTGGGCTCAAATCTCTGCTGCAGTGTGTGCAAACTTGGTCAAAAACTACAGGAAATGTCCTTGACCTATGTAACTGCAAACTAAGTACCAAATATTACTTTCTGTTTTCCCAGTGTATCAAGTACTTATTTCATGCAATAAAAATGCAATTAATTATTTAATAATCATACAATGTGATACACAGTTGAAGTGTACCTACAGTAAAAATTACAGACCTCTCCATCCTTTGTAGGTGGAAGTCATCATCTGATGACTTCAAAAGGTTCAAAGCAGTGAACTGTAAATGTCAGCCACATGTTTATTGTAATGTATTACTTATCTACAATACTGTAATTAATAATCCTTTTTATTATAAATTTGCATTATATTTCTAACATATTGTAATTACATACATGTACTAAATAATGTCAGGCTAAATAGCAATCACATCATCATCCAGTATTGATTCAGATTTGTTTACTTTGTTTCCCTTCCCTCCTTTTGGTACTTTCTCTGCACTGAACACATAAAAATGAGACTGATTTGTTCTTACCAGACTCTAGATAAGACAGTGTACAAGAAAATGGCCCAGCTTGGATGGCCAGGATGATTAATATGTGTGTGTGTGTGTGTGTGTGTGTGTGTGTGTGTGTGTGTGTGTGTGTGTGTGTGTGTGTGTGTGTGTGTGTGTGTGTGTGTGTGTGTTAGGCTCTTTTTGGAGAAGTCCCAGCTGGAGTACTCTGAGGAGGAAAATCAAATCCTTGGCCAGGGTGGCAGTGGGACCATTATCTACCGAGCCCAATACAGGAACCAGCCAGTGGCTATCAAACGCTTCCACTTTAAGAAGTGTCAACAAAAGGCAATCAACAGTGACACAGGTACAGAAGGGTTTTTGTTTTTTTTGTTTGTTTGTTTTGGTTTGGTTTGTTTTTGTTTTGTTTTGTGTTTTTGTTTTTGTTTTTGTTTTTGTTTTTTTTTTGGTTTGGTTTTGGTTTTGTTTTGGTTTGGTTTGGTTTCTGGTTTGGTTTGGGTTGGGCTCCCCCCCCCCCGTCCTTCTGCCTCTGTCCTCCCTCTTTGCCCCGCTGCTGCTCTCTTCTGCCCTTTTTACCCCCCCCTTTTTTCCCCACTTTGATTTGACCCTTTTAAATACTCTTAGTGTGTGCTGACTGCCAGTATTACACCGCCACCACAACGCTGTGTAGAAATCAGTGTAGTGTTGTCACAGGATGTGAGTATTACAAACTCAGCTGCATCCCTTCTACCCAGTTTGTGCATATCTATGCAGTTTTTGATATAAGGCTTTAGTATAAGTTTTGTTTTCAAGTACATGTCAAATAATCTTCAGATTTAGAAAAAACATATACCCACCATTTGACACACACTGATTAATTGTTAATGAGAGATGTGTTTCAGATGCACACTTGTGGAGGACATTTTTTAAATTAATTTTGTTAAATTGTTAAATTTAAATCTAGTTATATACTTCCAATTCGTAACAGTAAATATCGGTGAGAAAACCCCAACAATCAAACAATCCTGCATGAGCAACCATTTGGCAACAGTGGAAAGAAAAAAAACTCCCTTTTACCAGGAAGAAACCTCCAGCTGAACCCGGCTCAAGGAGGGGCAGCCTTCTGCCCCATCCAGGTGAGGGGATAGAGACTAGATTGAAGGGAAACAAGAGAAAAGGCACACTATGGGAGAAAGCCCAAGTTTAATAATTACAAATGGTGGGTTAAATCTCTAAATGCAATAGTGGTGTATAAACACATGGAAAGTGAAAAGAGGTGAGTGAAGAAGTGCGCAATGCATCATGGGAGGTCCCTCGGTAGCCTAGGTCTATTGCAGCATAACTAAAGGATGGTTCCAGGATGGTTGGGGTGACTGTATCTCAGGAGGGTAGAGGAGGTCACCTACTAGTCGGAAGGTTGCTCTCCGATCTTTAGGGTATGATTAGGCCTGATTATTTAAGACCTTGTATAACAGGAAGCAAATGAAGAGAAGCTATAGTGGGAGAAATATGGTCCCTCTTTCCTTGTCCCTGTTACTGCAGGCCAAGGTAATGCTATCCAGAGTAAGTATATGTTAGCTGCAATGCCTACAATTTTTAGGGATGGGTACAGTTTTTTTCTGAGTAAAAAGTTTTGTCTGAATTTAGAAGCAGGAAATTAGAGGTCATTCAGGCCTTTATATATTCAAGACATGCAGGGATAAATAAAGCTGGGTATCATCTGCATGGCAATGAAAATATGTCATATCTTCTAATAATATTGCTTAAGGGAAACATGTATAATGTAAATAGAATTGGTCCCAGTTCAGAACCCTGTGGAACTCTGTGTCTAACTTGTGTGTGGGGGGAAAAAAACTCCCCATTTACATGAAAAAATTGGAGTGTATCAATTGCATACAAGTTTCCAGTGCAGTTCCTTTAATCCCCTCAGTATGTATGGAGTCTGATAGATGCATTAATGGTTTGGAGGAAGTAATTATGAAGTCAACTCTGAAAGATCAATCTGAGAGTTTAAATAAATATTGGCAGTTTTAAAAGTTGCTGTACTTAATGATCTTGTATGTTCATGGGATGGCTGTGAATAATTTTTTCTGTAATTGTTTTTAGCCATGTTAGGGGCACAATTCTATTGTTATTCAGTTGGTCTACCCATTAGGACTGTATGTGGCTTAGGAGGTAGAGCAGGTCATCTACTAATCAGAAGGTTGGTGGTTTGATCCCTGGCTGCTCCAGTCTACATGCCAAAGTATCCTTGGGCAAGATAACAAACCCCAAGTTGCTCCCAGTGTGTTTACTGAAGTGTGAATGTTAGCTAGAAACCACTTAGATGTAGCAAAAAGTGTTTGAATGGGTGAATGAAGTTGTATAAAGTGCTTTGAATGCTCAAGTAGAGTAGAAAAGCACTATATAAATACCAGTCCATTTACCATTTGGTTCAGACTGATGTTCTGGGTAGAGTTCCATTACATTTGAAGATGAATAAACCCAGGCAGGTAGAGGGACAGCATGAAAAACGTGAAAAATATTGCTAATCACTGCACCACCATCTCCGTGCGTGGTGCTCCCTTTTGGGAAGAGAATGAATGTGTCTTATTTTTAAAGACAGTAAATTTATTTTTTACAGTAGAGCGGTTTTCAGAGTTTCAGGCTTTTTTTTTTTTACACAGAGTACACAATGAGAAAAGTCTTTTTTTTTTTTTTTTTAGCAGTGTGCACACAGGTGTCTTTTTTTAAGTTGTCAGATCTTTTACAAACCAAACCGAGAGGTCAGTCAAAATACAGTTATTACTGGGATGTGTTAATGTGTTAGATTATTGTCTGAATGTTGCAATGTGTAAATTTCATTAAAAATGCAGAACAGTGTGCTCATTTATGAATGTGGCACAGTAACAGTATGTTCAATAAATATACCAAAGGCTCAGGATCTGACAGTGAATAATGTTTTTTGTTCTTGTATACACTCTACAGGTTTATTTGGTGCAATAATTTGCAATAACGCAGCTGCCCTCTGGATAAATCCTGCTCTCCACCTCAGGACCTCACATACAATCCTCAGCAACTTTTAACAGTTTAACAGCTTTTCATTTTTTTTTCATTCATCATAATTCATCCTGCCTTTATCTGAATTGCCATACTGTTTTCAGAGAAACACACACATAAAACTTGCGCTTACGCTGTATTATTTTGTTAGTACATGACTCTGCACTCATGAAGTCAGCTCATTTTTGAGCTGCTAGTTTCTTATTTCCTTATTATTGAAATGAACTTGCTGCATCTTTGTATATAAATTGGGATATTGTTAGTACATCACTTGCAGAACTTTCTCCTCCCATCAACTTATTTTTGCAGTTAAAACTGTCATGGAACAGCTGTGTGGTAGGCACAAAAGAGGACCCCAATACAGGACATGCCAGGCAGCGGTTAGACTAAAATCCACTTTATTTTCAAGTGCTGAACAAAAAGCCGTACTAGGCGGAGCTAGTGGCAAAACTCAGAGCTACATACACCAGACTTAATTCAGAGGCAGAACAGGACACAGCAGGAGAACATATGAAGATGACAACAGGCACTAAAAACACTGGACTTAAATACACAGGAGGACTGATGAGGGCAGAGGAAACAGGTGGGAACACAGGTGACGCTGATTACCTAGACGAGACCAGGGGAAACAAAACTGAACACAACAGACAGAGACCAGACGACTATCAAAATAAAACAGGAAGACAGAAGAGGGAAACAAAGACGCAGACCTGATACAGAATACAGAGAGAACACCAGGAACTAAAATAACAATTAAACCCCACAACCAAAAAACCCAGAACAGACAAAATGAAGCAAAGCAGAACACACAGGGTCAGAAGGACCCTGGACCATGACAAAAACACCACACTAATTAGTAATTCTGCCACTAAGTCTTTGCATGTGCAATGATATGTATTTCAGAATGCATTGGCACAGTGTTTGAGTGGGTTTCAAAAACTTGTCACTGCATATGTGAAGAAGTGCTGGTAGTATGTACAGTTCTGGTCAGAACTTTACATGGAACGATCAGGCATAATATTATGACCACCTGGTTAGTATTGTTCTGGTCCCCCTTTTGCTGCCAAACCGGCCCTGACATGTGAGAGGCATGGATGCCACTAGACCCCTGAAGGTGTACTGTGGTATCTGCACCTAGATGTTAGCAACAGATCCTTTAATGCTGCAAGGTGGGACCTCCATGGATCTGACTTGTTTGCCTAGCATATCCCACAGATGCTTGATTGGACTGGCATCTGGGGAATTTGGAGACCTCGTCACGACCTCAAACTCATTGTTGTGCTCCTCAAACCATTCCTGAACAATTTCTGCTTTGTGGCAGGGAGCATTATCCTGCTGAAAGAGGGCAAAGATGTCTGGAAATACCATTTTCATGAACGTGTGTACATAGTCTGCAAAAATGCTTAGGTAGGTGGTATGTGTCAAAGTAACATCCACTGGCTGACAGTACCCAAGGTTTCCCAGCAGAACGTTGCCTGAAGCGTCACACTACCTGCGCCAGCTTCCTTTTTCCCCCATAGTGATCATGCTGCCATGTATTCCCCAGGTCAGCAATGCACACGCGCTCGGCCACCCATGTGATGTAAACAAAAACGGGATTCATCAGACCAGCAGGTCACCTTCTTCATTGCTCCGTGGTCAACTTCTGATGCTCACATCCGCATTGTTGGCACTTTCAGCAGTGCACAGGGGTTAGCATGGGCACCCTGACTGGTCTGCAGCCCATACACAACAAACGGTGATGCTCTGTATATTCTGACACCTTTTCTATCAGAACAAGTATTAATTGTTTTTTGGGGTTTTTTTTGCAATTTGAGCTACAGTAGCACGTGTGCTGTTTCAGGCCACGTGGGCCAAGAATTGGGTCGATTTGGGTTGGATTTTCTCTAATCCACACAGGGTCAGAATAACAAAAATGCTTTGCTATTTGGTGCACACATACTGAGAGTCCCATCAGGTGAAATGTAAGGACTCTGAGTGGTACCTGGGGATAGTTGGAGAGTTTTTTAATTAACCAGTGTTGACTAAAGTAAGGATAGCTTTGCTCATGTGCTGTCAGTAATGAGCATATGACAGAGGAATGGTAAAACGACCAGGTGCTATAACCAACTATCACCAGCAGGATGTGCTGTGGTGTCACAGCTTATCTCAGCATTCTGTAATATAAAAGTAGTTCTACTGATGAGTAAATGTGAGTGTAGTGTTGGTTTATTATCAGTAATATTGTATTAGTGTAGCTTTACAAAGATAATATTATTGATAAACCAACACTACACTCACATTTACTATAATGACTTGTATTTCTGTAGTTCCTTCTTTGCAGCTCACATTACATCAGTATTATGTCAGTAATTGAGTCTTATATAGCTATGATTTCTGAACCAGTACTTCCAATGTTTGGATTAAGTTTTTAGGTTATAGATATCACACAAATTCACTATTCTTACAGGTTGAAATACAGAATTTTGCGAAACTAGTGCAATTCTAAACAGCCCAAATTTTGTTCAGAGCATAAAATAATCAACTACCAGGAAATACTGAAGGTATGTTTTGTTTTGTTTTGGGGGAATAGTTTGAGTATGGAGTTGAAGCAATGTCCAAACATAAAGCACTTCAAAAAGAGGAATGATCTCATCTTCAGGAGATACAAAGATGTTTATATCAATAAGGAAGCTGGATAAATATTTGTAACTTATGGAGAAAGGGTGGGATTAAATAAGTGTGCACTCCTTCCAACTATTTTTCAGTATGTAAACTGAATCAGAATAGATGGAGTGATACTGGAGTGTATTTTGATCTCTTTTGTATAGTATTTCTTGTCTCCTTCTCCTCCTTCCTAAATGACTTTATCTAAATTGCTTATATGATTGAAATAAATTGAAAAAAGCTGAAAGTCTGCAGTTTAGTTGCAAAAATTCAGATCTGTTGGGGTGGCATACAGAGCCAAAATGATGAAAATCATCTCCATGTCTAGATCTAAGTGTAGACTAAAGAAAAAGGTATCACCTTCTTCTTTAGGTCTGTATATTATAATGTAATCTGCATAGTGCTTGGTGCTTTGATTTTTATGGACTAATATGAGATGGATCAGCTGACCTCTTTACAAAGGATATTGGGCCTCATTTTCTAACAGTGCTTCTACACAAATCTGTGTAAAACGTGCAGGTCAACATTTCAAGCAGGGATTTATCAATATTTTCATACTTTACAAATTTATAAGTGATTGCTATTATTATTGTTATTCTTATTATTATTATTACCACCACCTTTTGGTAATAATTTTTTCAAAACACCACAAGCAACACAATTACAATTTAACAAATAAATATAAAAAAAGTAAATTGGATGTAATACAAATCTAAAGTGGAAAGGTGTCAGCTTTAACCTTTAATTTAAACATATACCAGTATTCCTTATGTAATTTTATCTCATCTTGAATCATCTTTCACTTAAAGTGATAATCCAGTTTTTGTTTTGTTTTTTTTTCACTTGAGCTACATTGAATGTCTCGGGGAAATGATATTGAAAACCTCCGTTATTTCAACCAGAGCCTTTATTAAACTGTTGTCACTCCAGTGGAAACACTTTAGAAAGGTGCGCCTTTCAGAATTGACGCTCCAGATTTCCCACAGTGTCCTCGGTCCATCCTGTTGTGTTTCGCCTGGAGAGGGGAACATTTTTATGCTCTGGATGTGTGAAGCTTGTTTAAAAAGTCGTTGCTGCTTTTGCAGCTTTTCCAGCAGATGTTCATTGCCACTCTTCTTCAGTCAAGTTCTTGTATTTCTCTGTGTATTTACTCTGTGTAATGGTAATTCAAATGATCACAAACTAAACACACAGCTTTAGCTTTGACTTAAGTAAATATATCCTTAGCAGTCCATTATTATATATAAAACTCTTTCGGGGCAAGCAAACTCACGTCTCTCTGAAACGTCTGTTTCAGCATATTTACAGTGAAGCTGCATTCGTTTTGGTCAGTATTTAAGTTTTGACTCACCTTCCACTGGAGCACAAACTAGGTGTCATCAGGGAAACACAACACAGCGTGAACACAAACACAGTGGCCAGGGATGCAGAAGAGCATCATACCAAAAAGCTGGGAAGGCAGGCGATCCAAGATGGGTTAATCACTGCTTAGGCAAAAACCTTTATTGATCCCTTATGTGTCAGAACAGCTGAGAGGCATTTTCTCCAAACACAGTGTATCTGTGGCTTTCAAGCCCTAAAATGCAGTACGCCAAATTTGGTCAACCCCAAAGATTGGGTCCCATGACACAGAGTAATACAGTGGACTCAGCTGAGTGCCAAGAACGAGGATTGCCGTAAATTATACATCCGGGAACTCAAACCACCTCTGGTCAAGTGGATGGCCCAACACAGAAGAGCTACCTCGTTAGGCTGGGACTCCACAGTCTATTTACACCTGCAGTCTAGTGGCCACTCGTTCAGTGATGAGGATGTGCAGATACTGAAGAGGGAGGAACGCTTGTTTGAGTGCGGTGTGAAGGAGGCCATTGATGTGACAAGGGAATTCCATAGCTGTGTAAATATAATTTAAACATATGTATACACTGTTTTATATGTCTTATGTATGTCTTATTTGTCTCTATACTATATGCTGCACAATGGGAGAAGCACCTGTAATTTCATTATATGTGACATATAATGACATTAAAGCTATTCTGATTCTGAATGACCTTCTCTGAAGTGAGGAGGGGGCCTAAGGCTTGAATTATGCTTCTGTGTCGGGTCTTTGCCTATGTGCACAACCAAAAATCCTCTCTGAACCACATGTGGCAACCTATGATGTAACCTGAGGTGTACCTCTCAAGAAATGTAACTACACGTTGGGTCGACACAGCCTGCATGGATTGTGATTACCGGGGAGGGTTTGGAGGGGATTTCCATTTACTTACGTAGACCCAACGTAGAAGAATAATTCAGGCTTAAGGGTACATCTTTCACCATCTTACAATGCTGTGATTACAGCCATTCCCCTCTCTATGAAAAGTCCTCATGGCTGTTGATCACTTCTCATGACAGTTTGCATATTAATGATCATGCAGCTGAACTCAGCCCATTTTAGTCAACAGTGTTACTGTAGTTTCAGTCATGATGCAAATGAACTGTTCATAAGTTTGAGGAAGCCTGCAGTCAGCTGTGATTAAAGAAGTCACTTGGATGAGTGACGAAACATTTCTCACAGATGAACAGAATCATATTTCCTGTTTTTTCTTCTGTAATCTGAAACTCAGCATAGTTTCTATCTTCAGCCCCCGTGGAAAAGCTGCATTTCCACAACTTTACCCTGATGGACCAGATTCTTTCCTTTTTGATCAAGCTTATAGTTAAGGCTGGATCAGGTGACCCTGAACCCTCCCTTAGTTATGCTGCTATAGGCCTAGGCTGCTGGGGGTTCACATAATGCACTGTTTCTTTTCATTCACCTTATTTACTCTGTTTATACTTCACTCTGTATTTAATCATTAATTATTAAATTCTTGCTATCTTCCACAGCATGTCTTTTGTCCTGTCTCCCTCCCCTCAGCCCCAACCGGTCACAGCAGATGACCCCCCCTCCCTGAGCCTGGTTCTGCTGGAGGTTTCTTCCTGTTAAAGGGAGTTTTTCCTTCCTACTGTCACCAAGTGCTGCTCATAGGGGGTCATTTTGACTGTTGGGTTTTCTCTGTAATTATTGCAGGGTCTTGACCCACAATATAAAGCACCTTGAGACGACTGTTTGTTGTGATTTGGCGCTATATGAATAAAATTGAATTGAATTCGAAATTATTCTACCCCCAGTAAATTCTCTGCTCAGGGTACAGTACTTTCTACAAGTGAAAGAACTTTGTGTGTGTAGTTTGCAGCATTAAATTCTGATTGGTCAAGTATGTGTAGCATTGTCCATCTCAGTTCTCTCACGTCCAGTCTTCACAATAGGTAGTTTCAAATCTTACTTGCTTACTTTAAGTATTATATTTCAGACACTTTACATCTGCCTTGCTGCAAATGCGAATGTCTCCCAACAGTGATTCCAAGTCCACATTTACAAAACACTGAATCACTATTGAGAGCAGCTAACTACTGGCTTTCAGTTTTATTGCACTATTTAGTTTTATTGCACTATTTAGTTTTATTGTACTATTTAGCCATAATGCTTAAAAAAAGGAAGTTGTCAGAAAAAAATATTTGGGACAATTCTGTATATTTGCGTTCAGTAAAGATGTTGTTCAAAGAAAAAAAGAGATATACAAATAAATGATAGTGAGAGCAGTTGTGGAATCAAGGTTCTTTTTAAAACTTTGGCGGTCCCTTGTCTTTCTCTCTTCATTCTCTTAGACACCATGGTGAAACACCTCCAGTCGGCAAATGCTTATAGGAGTTTCTCTGAATTTCGCCAGGAGTCCAGTATGTTGCGCTGTCTCCAGCATCCCTGCATCGTCTCTCTAGTGGGCATCAGCATTCATCCACTTTGCTTCGCCCTGCAGCTGGCCCCACTGGGTAGTCTCAACACAGTGCTGGAGGAAAAGCAAAGAGGCAAAAGCACGCAGAGATCTTCACCTTCTGATTTTTCACTTGAAGTTGGTTTTAAAGCCTTTCTCTGTATTACTGGGTTATGAAAATGTGTTTTGTTTCTAGGCTCAAAGTACATGCCCCTTGGCCACATGTTAACCTTCAAAGTAGCCTATCAGATTGCAGCAGGACTGGCATACCTTCAC
This sequence comes from Archocentrus centrarchus, assembly GCF_007364275.1. Lineage (NCBI taxonomy): Eukaryota > Metazoa > Chordata > Actinopteri > Cichliformes > Cichlidae > Archocentrus > Archocentrus centrarchus. Next base: position 3,841,726 of record NW_022060260.1, read on the forward strand.
AGAAAGAACATCATCTTCTGTGACCTCAAATCTGACAACATTCTGGTGTGGTCTCTGGAGGTCTGTAAAATGTTTTTGTTTTTGGCTTATTTAAAGCATTCTAATATATTTTTGAAATAACAAATTATGAACAACAATGTAAATGTAAAATCCTAAGCACATTTATTTTTCAAAATATTATAATTAGAAAGGCAAATGTAATTTCATATAAACAAACAGATGTTTACGTCATCTGATTCAACTTGTTTGATCACTGATTTTTCCAGGTTCAAGATACAGTCAACGTTAAACTGTCTGACTATGGCATTTCACGACAATCCTTCCATGAGGGCGCTTTGGGAGTTGAAGGCACACCAGGCTACCAGGCTCCTGAGATCCGACCGGGCATTGTGTATGATGAAAAGGTATGGGCACCCTTTCATAACTCAAATTAGAAAGATTTGTATTCGTTTCTGAATGTTTTGTGTTGCAAACAGATCTGCATGTCAATATGCAGAATCAGTAGACAAGGGCCAAGATCAGGAGACCAAGTGGAAAATAATCAAGGCCAGAACACTGGATGTGGATCCAAGCTGTTCTATCATGCTTTAGAGAGGAAGGAAAGAGTGGGGGTGAATGGTATTGTGGAGGTGAAGAGAGGGTCGGACAGGATCACAGGTTTAAAAATCGAAACTGTGATGTTGAATGTTGTCAGTGCACATGCAGCCTAGAAAGAGGAATTCTGGAATAGGTTGTTTGAAGCAGGAGAGAGTGTTGTTTGGAGTGGACTTCAGTGGACATTTAAGTGAAGGGAACAGGAGTGATGGCGATGATGTGTGGATAGGTATGGTGTTAAGAAAATTGCAGGACAGATAGTAGTGGATTTTGGGAGAAGTGTGGAAATCTCTGTGGTGAACATAGGGTGCATAAACTTAGAACAAATAGTAAAGAAATTTGTGTTTGTTTTGTTGTAACAGTGCTTCGTGGCAGTGACTCTTATGTCATTAAATTGAATTGTGCCAACCCACAAATGTATATGTGGGTTGAACACCAAAGTTGAGTATGTGGGTGCACCCATGAAAAACTTGCCAAATCTTCTCTGCCAATTATTACAGCAACAAGATAATTAACCAAAACAAATGTCCTTACTTTTAATGGTACGTTTATGAGAGTGGAGGAAGGTGCACGCAACTGGACTACATTTTATGCAGAAACGTGCAGTCTGAAAGAGAGAGGAGACTGCAATGTGGTGACCGGGGACACTGTAGGTGGCAAATGCATAGTAGTGTGTAGGATGACTTTGTAAACCAAGAAGAAGCGAGTGGATGTCGAGCAAAGGTAAATGGTGGAAGTTGAAGAAGGAAAAATGTTGCACAGAATTCAGGGAGGAGTTGAGACAGGCTCTGCGTGATTGGGAAGAGTTACCAGACGATTGCCAAGAAGATCTTGGTGTATCCTCTGGACAGAGGAAAGAAGACTTGATAGTGGAATGAGGGAAGTACAAGAAGTATGCAAGGAAGATGGTTAGCAACAAGTGGGATAGTCAAGGACATGAAAAAAGTAGACAGGAGTACTGGAGGCTAGGTGTACAGAAGAGAGATGGTGGCAAGGTGAAAAGAAAAGCTTATAGTGATCTCTCACTGATCAGCAAATGGCAGTATGACTAATGCCAAGAAAGAGGCACTGCTTGCTTTAAGAATGTATGTAGGGAATGTCAGAAGGAGTTGCACTGTCTTTGTGGATCTATAGAAAGCATATGATAGGGTGTGAATGGGAGAGAGAGGTTGAAAGGAGTAGAGATAGTGAGGGTTAATACCTGGGGTTAACCATCCAAAACAACAGACAAAAGAGATGAAGAAGAGAATTCAGGCAGGGTGGAGTGGGTAGAGATGAGTGTACGAGGTTATTTGTGACAGGATAGCAGCTAGAGTGAAAGGAAGATGGTAGTGAGACCTGCCGTGATATATAGTTTGGAGATGGTGGCACTAACAAAAAGACAGGAGGCTGAGCTTGGGGTGGCGGAGTTGAAGATTCTAAGATTTTCATTGGGAGTGACCAGGATGGACAGGATTAGAAATTAACCCGAGCTTAACCCGAGCTATCAGAGTGTTAGCTCGGGTTAAGCAGTTTGGAGACAACATTAGAAATGCAAGGTTCAAATGGTTTAGACATGTGCAGATGAAGGATAAAGAATATACTGGACAAAAGATGTTGAATAATGTAGCTGCCACGCAGGAGAAAAAGAGGAAACCAGAGGAAGTTCATGGATATAGTGGCAGAGGACCTGCAGAGGGTTGGTGTGACAGACAAGGGTGATCTGCTGTGGTGACCTCTAAAGGGAGCAGCCAAAAGAAGATGATGCAAACAACTAGAGAAATGTGCAAATGTCTTGAAGAAGATTTCTTCTACTGTAACATGACAGTGTTAATAATGTCCCTCTCCTCCATGAGCTGTTTAGTTTAGTTTTGTCCTCACATGGTCTGCATTACAAATAGGATCAATATTTTAAAACCTTTCCAAATGGGCTTTTTTTTATCATAGCCGCCATGGTCTCCTTCCACCACTCTGCTTTGTGCCCATCTGTGATTCATTTGTCCTTTTTCTCCCTCACATATCAAAATCTTCACAGAGGCACTTGAACCTAACAAAGGATACATGTTGATTTCATAATAGAGAGTAATCACATAAGAGCTTGATTTTTTTTTTATTTTATTTTAAAACTACTACCTGCAGTGCACTATGCACAGCACAGGGATCCCTGTGGTTTAGGTAAAAATGATGTGGACTGTGATGTGTTGTGCAAAAATTAATGAATGAAATGAAATCAAAGAGCTGCCTCTGCCTCAGTATTTATTTATTTGTCACAGCAAAAAACTCACAGTTCAGAGGACCAGCTGTTTAGTCTGGCCACTTCCTCTCTGCAACATGTTGCTTTATTGTTTGCCTAAATGGAAAAGCAGGAAAAAGTGCAATAAATACCATGACTATGTAGTGACATATTTTACAGAACTGCTTTTACAAGGATTTTATATTCACTAAAATATTTATTTTAAATTTACTAATGCCGATACAGTTTTCTCTACAGATCACTGCAAGTACCTACAGGTACAAAACAGTATATTTTTGATATTTTACTAGCGCTTAAACATGATTGACCAAAAAACCCTTTTCATTAAACACAGAAGCCAAAGTTCTCTTGTTAGCTTGGCTGTTTCAAAGAAAAAGTTGAGCTATTGTCAGCCTCGGCAACAGTGACATGTCTGTTCCACAAAAACTTTAATGCTGGCCATAACTCAAGAAAAACGTGACCTAGAATGTTCAAGTACACACCATAGACGATCTACTAAAACTCTAAGATGAATTTGAATCTTGGCGATCGTGACCTGAAGGTAAAGGTCAGTGTTCAATGTTTCTCTTGAGAACAATCTCACCTAGGATGTTCGATTTCACAACATAGATGTGTCTACTGAAAATCTCAGACGAGTTGAAATCTCTGTGACCTTGATCTCGAGCTAAAGGTCAGAGGTTAATTTTTCTGAAAATCTTGTGAACGTGATAACTCGAGAATAACCTCACCTAGGATGTTCAAATTCACACCAGAGATGCATACTGTTCAAGCATGCCCCACACACACACACACACTCACACTCACACATACACACACAGACACCTAAACTTCTTCCTCTTCCCCAGTTACAAATCCAAAACGTTCCTCATCGTTTGTTTTTTCACTACTTTAATATTTATCAGTGATTGTCTGGGAAGTCATATTCATGGAAGGATGCACAGACCTCTGCAGGCCAGGCAAGAGTACCCCAACTGCCATTAGGTATCGGGATAAGATCCTTGGACTCATTTGTCAGAACATGCGCTGGTGCATCCCGGGTTCCTCCTAGTGCATGACAATCATGTGGCAAGAGTATGCAGACAGTTCCTGGAGGATGAAAGAATTAACACCACTGACTGGCCCCCACGCTTACCTGACCTAAATCCAATAGTGCACCTCTGAGACATTATGTTTTGGTCCATTCGATGCTGCTAGGCTGCATTTGGGGGTGGCTGTAGCTCAGGAGGTAAAGCAGGTCACCTGCTCTACCTCCTGAGCTACAGGTTGTTCTCGAGTTATCACGTTCGGAATGTCAGCGGTTCGATTCCTGGCTGCTCTGGGCTGCATACCAAAGTATCCTTGGGCAAGATACTGAACCCCAAGTTGCTCTCCGACTCTTGCGTCGGAGTATGAATGTGGAAAAGCACTTAGCTTGGAAGTTCTTGTATGAATGGGTGTGAATGGGTAAATGTAAAAGTGTTGTATAAGCACTTTGAGTGCTCAGACAGAGTAGAAAAGGGCTATATAAGAACTAGTCCATTTACCATTTTACCATTTACCATCTCAGACTGTCCAGGAGCTCAGTGATGCCCTGGTCCAGATCTGGGAGGAGGTCCCCCAGGACACGATCCATTGTCTCATTAGACATGCAAAGAACATGCGAGCATGTTGGAGGCCATACAGACTACAGAGTACTGTTTTGAGTTTCTGTAATGAAATTTCAGTCAAATGGACTAGCCTGCTGATCATTTTCATTTCCATCAAACGCTGTGGCAACCTTTTGTCCCCAATATATATCAGTATAGGTATCCAGCATGATTTTTTCCCCCATTGAGATCTGATGTGTTTTCAAAGTATTTCTTTAATTTTTCTGAGCAGTGTACTTATCTCATCAGCATTCCAGTCTGTGACAGTTCAACCAGCTGACTAGTTGCTGGGTAGACAAGGCTCATAACCGTAGCTTGCATAAGTGAAGGAAAACCCTAACCCCAAAACCACTGCTACCTTTATGGGAACGGTCTCAGGGCCATTCCCTAGGAAAAATCCAGAGTTAGAGTTCCTATGGCCACTCAAATCTATATATAGTAACATTCTGGCACCTCCTGCAATGACACTGAAACCAACTGTACTGGCTTGCGCCTTTCTATTGGACCATTTCAGCAACGTGAAGAGGGGGGACTTACTGCCTGCGAAACAGCCTGTCCTCCATAGCTACCTACCCAGGTTTTTCACACTGGAGAGCTCACTCCAACTTTGCTTTACAGCACTGACACAACATGGGAAGCAGCAGTCTACAAGTGAGAAATCTCCTGCTCAACTGGTGTACAGGTAGACACAAGTAGAAAACTCCTGAACTGAAGTTGAACTTGAGTACTATATTATGTTATTATTACTGTGTTAGGACAAAAACACAAGGTTTTTCCAATAACCTACAAGATATCAGTGACATTCATAAGCTTGGAGCAATTGACATGGAACTGAAATGGATGTTGTTGTCCTCCAAGAGACCAGATCCCCAGGCTCAGGGTCCATGAGAGAGAAGAATATCGATTTTTTTTCTGGCAGGGAAAGCCATTGGATGACATCAGGGATCATGGATTAGATTTCCTGGTCAGGAACAGCCTTCTGGGATGTTTTGTCCCACCCATTGAAGAAACAGACTGAATCTTGTTCCTTCAGCTAAACTCTTCTGTAGGAACAGGCAGCCTAATCAGTACCTGTGCACCAACCCTGACAGCTATCAGAATCTATCAGATCTCTGTTCATTCTCAATGACTTTAATTGGCACTGATCACAACTTCTAGTCTACCTACTTGGGTAGTCTTTAAATGGGCAACGTCTACTGAGTCTCTTGGAGACAGCCTCAATTTAAGCACTTCCATCAACTTGATCTGATGCTAACCAGGCACTCCAACTTGACCAGTGGGAAGTTGACATGCAGCTACCTGACTGCTGATTATGACAAGGACCAGTCTTTATTGACTAGCAGGGAGAAACTGCATGCTACAAACATGTACAGCACGAAACACGAGTAGACTTTGCATCGACATCAGTAAGACCAGGGTAAAATGGAGGATTTTGTACACGTACTTGACAAATGCCTCCCACTTTTTTCCAATGCAAACGCCAGCGACAAATGGGAACATTTCAGGTACACTGTCTGCAAATGCTGCCACATCTATCTTTGGCAAGAATACCAATAAGTCAGCAGGCTAGTTTGAAGACCTGCTGCTACTTATGAAGAAGAAGAGACATCTTCTTGCTGCATATAAAGCCTGCTCCAGCAAAAGGAACCTGCAGAGCCTCCAGGAAAGTTCAGCAGAGTGCCAGGCAATGCATCAACAACGACTGGCATCAGAACATTGTTAAGGACAAGTAGTTAGTGGAGTACCAGATAGGTGAGGCCTTATAAGACCACTAACAATTAGGTATCTAGTTGAAATCAAATAATCCTAATGTTAATGAAAAAAAATGCACTACTGGCTCTGTAGATGTCTTATCGTGGTTTTATGTAGCATTATGTTAGCATTATGTAAATTTCAGATTTGTTGTTCAGCATGGATGAGCGTGTTTCTATCTAGGATAAAAAGTGCAGATAAGAGCGTGAAATGGTTCAGGAGGACTTCCTTATGAGAAAATGCCTTAGCTTTATAGCCCCTGTGACAACATAGCATACCACAGGGATTACCCGTGTACATGGGGCATATCTTGAGTCACTAACAAATGAAGTCATTACATAAGTAGTTTAGTTTTTTGGCATTGCAGTACTGTTTGCTGTTATTTTAGGAATTCACAACATTAAGAGACAGGAATTCACTTGGTATCTTACGACAAGATCAATGTGCAAGAAAAGAAAGTTCATCTTTGTTTTATAGAAAAATAGTCAAAGTGTTTTTCTTGAACCTGTCAAGGAGGAGTGAGCAGGGGCGTAGGAATGAGTTTACTACGGGGGGGGGGACCTGACATCGGAAACCTGACAGATCCGTAAATACTCTGAGCAAAGCATAAAAAATGCTATATTGATCATGTGTCTATCACAATACATATGTTATTGATTTATTGCCCAGGCCCTAAGATGTATACATGACTCCTCATATGCTGTCACCTCTGTTTACAGCATCACGTAACCCTTACTGTAAAAGTTTACACTCATTATTTTAAGAACCTCACATCAAACCCTGTACCACCCTCTCCTTTGTGCTGCCCCTGCATTGCTGCTCCTAAACATACAAAATGGTTTCAGATTTGAGGCACAGCTCCTGAGCCTAAAGGTGGCTCATTTATACTAAACGAGAAAAAAAATCCACTTATTGGTCACTATGGAGAAGCATTTCACCAACTCTAGTGGGGTGTTGTACTGCACCTGGCAACCTAAACATAACCTAACCCATACTGTTATAAGTGCTGTGAAAATAATGAAAAATTTATTGAAAATTTATCTTGGGAAAAAAAAAAAAAAAAAACCTGACATCTTTTCTCACCTGTTCTTTCTGGATCTATTATAATTAATATGGTTTTTAAACCTGACCTCACACCCTGAAGCTCCACCTGGCTCTCCTCTCTCTTCCCTGAACCAGTTCTTCTCATGATAAAATTGTTTAGGTTAATATTTAAAAAGTAATAACAGGCTAATACATATTTCACTAAACTAATTTAAGACCTCATCGGAGCTTCTTCAGCCTCTCCACCTTTCATTGCTTCAACTGAATCATTACTCAATGTACTACCATTATTACACATATCTAACATACTGTCATACATGTTGATAAATTATGATCAGGTGTTGCCCTTGTGTTGTGTGACTGTTATACTGACGTAACTGTTTTTTTTGTTTTGTTTTTTTTTTAAAGTGAGTCCTGCTCCTATTTCAGCCTTTTCATTGTGCTGAAATGAGATGACAAAACATCTTGGCTAGTTTAGCTAACTTCTAGACAAAGTTAGCAGTTAAATATCCGACGAGTGACCATCCCAGGATTAAGATGACTGAAAAAGATTTGGTTTCTATATATGAAAGTAAACTGACAACAAGACGTTATAAACGAGCCATATTCACAGCAACATTCCCGACAGACCGTTTCACCCCATTAAAGAGTTTCTCACTCCTGCCACTGTTTCCCGCCTCCCAAACACTCAGAGCCGTTCAGAAGGGGGGGGGGGCACAGTGACTTGACGCTATGTTGTGCCTTCAAAATAAAATCACGCAAGTTAAAGATTTCAAAATCAAGTATTTTTCTTCTCCGCATTGTAATTTTTGGGTAGGACAAATGCGCCTGTCTCCAATATAGGGGGGTACACGCCCCCCCTTGTAGGAACCGGGGGGGGGTGAGATCCCTATAATTATCCCTGCCCACAAACAAAGGGGCTCTTTGAATTCAAGTGAAATGGCATTTGCAAAAAAAAAAAAATGTGAAACTCTTCTGTAAGTCCTGAGTATACACAATAAATGAGCTTCATAAGATAAGAGCAAGATAACTCAGTGGCAGATCAGTTGCCTATGGTTTTTATTATTATTGTCAGTAAACGGGACAGTATGATAGTGTGGTGGTTAACAATATGGCCTCACAACGAGAAGGTCTGGGTTTGAATCCACCTTGGCCTTTCTGTGTGAAGTTTGCATGTTCTCCCTATGTTTGCGTGGGTTTTCTCCAGGTTCTCTGGTTTCCTCCCACAGTCCAAAGACAGGCTGGGAACCTGTACACGGTGTACCCTGCCTCTTGCCCCATGATAGCTGGGAACCACCACCACCACCAAAGCAAAGCAAGCCATATTAAGTAGTTTAAAAAAGCTCAAATGTAGTTGAGGGGTCTAGGTCAGTGACACAAATAAATAGAGGTGAGAGGGCAGTTCAGTTCAGTATCTTGTCCAAGGACACTCAGCATGTGGACTGGAGGACCCGGAGATCAAACCCTGAAATCTTTTGAACCTTAGGAAAGTGCTCCACTTTTTAAAAGGGAATTTTTGAAAACACAGAAGAGCTGATTCCTCCTCTGAAGGTTCCTGCAATGAAAATGTATTTATAATAATAGTTTTTTTTTGCTGTGCACAAATGATGGTACAGGGACACTCTCTTATTTTACTTTAATATAATTATTTCCTGTCATGGCCGGGGAGGAAACAGGCGAGGAATGGCTGACACGAAGGACTCCAGAAGTCAGCGTAACTTAAAAGGGATTTATTGAAGCAGGGGAAAAACAAATACAAAAATCTTGGAAGGGAGACGACGGGCAAACACAGGGAACACACGGGCACACAACATCAACGACGCGACAGAGAACAAAACAAAACTGAGGGCTTAATACACACTGGGTAATCAGGGCAAGAGGAAACAGCAGGGAACAACAGGTGAGGCAAATGAAACTAATTACACAGGGGAAGCAAAGCTGAACACAAAGCACAGGAAAACCAGACTGTCAAAATAAACAGGAAGTGACAAACCAAGGAACATACTGACTAAACACGGGGAACAGGCACAGACTCAGGACAGAGACGCAGACATATCACAACACTAGGAAATAAACTAACACAAAACGCTGGGCCAACGGCCCAGGACATGACAGTACCCCCCCCTCAAAGGCCGGCTCCCGACGGCCAAAACAAGAAACAAAACCAGACCAGGGCGGGAGGCGGGGGACCAGGAAGGAGGGCCCGAAACAAAAACAGGACAGGGAGCAAACAAAACCAGGAACAAACCCAAAAACACAAGGAAGCACTGGATCAAGGGTAGAGCACGAGGGCAAAAAACAATAAGCAAAAGGAACCGAACAAAGAAAAGCAATGGCACAAGCTGAATACAGTCCAAAAACCAGAGCAAAAACACGGGGATGAGAAAACAAAAAAGACAACCGGATGAAAACAAAAGCGACGGCACAAGGCCGGAGAGCTCCAATGTCCAAAACAGGGGGTCGAAACAAGGAACAGTCCAGGAGCTATGACAAAACAAAACAGCAGGGGAAAAAACAGTCCACAGTTCAGGGGAGTCAGTGGGAAATCCAAAACAAAAAACACACAGTTCAGGAGGCCGCAGAGGCCAAGGGGCCACAAAGCAAAGTCCCAACGAGGGAGGCCGACCGCGCTCCCAGCGGCGGCGGCGACGAGGACGAGAAAGAATCACTGGAGGCCGACCGCGCTCCCAGCGGCGGCGGCGACGAGGACGAGAAGGAATCACTGGAGGCCGACCGCGCTCCCAGCGGCGGCGGCGACGACGAGGGGGAGTCACTGGCGGCCGACCGCGCTCCCAGCGGCGGCGGCGACGACGAGGGGGAGTCACTGGAGGCCGACCGCGCTCCCAGCGGCGGTGGCGACGACGAGGAGGAGTCACTGGAGGCCGACCGCGCTCCCAGCGGCGGCGGCGACGGGGAGCAGGCACCGGAGGCTGACCGTGCTTCCAGCGGCGGCGGCGGAGACGAGGAGAAGACACTGGAGGCCGACCGCGCAGCATGCGGCGGCTACAAGGAGGGGTCACTGGAGGCCGACCGCGCTCCCAGCGGCTGCGGGCGACGAGGAGGGGTCACTGGAGGCCGACCGCGGGGCAAGCGGCGACGGGGAGCAGACACTGGAGGCCGACCGCGGGGCATGCGGCGGCGGAGAAGGGCGACCCCGGGCTCTGGTGGGGAACCCTCGGGTGACGTGGAGCGCTCGGAGTGAGCAGAGACCCCCACCGGCTCGGACTGAGCGGGACCCCCTGGCTCGGAGCGCTCGGACTGAGCGGAGACCCCCATCGGCTCGGACTGAGCGGGACCCTCGTGCGCGGAGCGCTCGGACTGAGCGGGACCCTCTGCGCGGAGCGCTCGGACTGAGCGGAGACCCCCATCGGCTCGGACTGAGCGGGACCCTCTGGCGCGGAGTGCTCGGACTGAGCGGGACCCCCTGGCTCGGACTGAGCGGAGACCCCCATCGGCTCGGACTGAGCGGGACCCTCGTGCGCGGAGGGCTCGGACTGAGCGGGACCCTCTGGCGCGGAGCGCTCGGACTGAGCGGGACCCTCTGGCGCGGAGCGCTCGGACTGAGCGGGACCCTCTGGCGCGGAGCGCTCGGACTGAGCGGGACCCTCTGGCGCGGAGCGCTCGGACTGAGCGGGACCCCCTGGCTCGGACTGAGCGGGACCCCCTGGCTCGGACTGAGCGGAGACCCCCATCGGCTCAGACTGAGCGGGACCCTCTGGCGCGGAGCGCTCGGACTGAGCGGGACCCCCTGGCTCGGACTGAGCGGAGACCCCCATCGGCTCGGACTGAGCGGGGCCCTCTGGCGCGGGGCGCTCGGACTGAGCGGGGCCCTCTGGCGCGGAGCGCTCGGACTGAGCGGAGACCCCCATCGGCTCGGAGTGAGCGGAGACCCCCATCGGCTCGGAGTGAGCTGAGCCCATGGGCTGAACGGGGCCTACATAGTGAGGCACCGGATGCGTAGGCTGGGGACCGCGGAACAGGGCACACTGCTGCTTTATTGAGCAGCAGGGGCTGCTCGGGGAATAGCCGAGGTGCAGGGGACTGCGTGGAAGCAGGCCGGGAGACGACTGGCTGCGTGGAAGCAGGCCGGGAGCCAGAGAGAGCGGGCTGTGAGCTAGGGAGATCTGGCTGTGTGGAAACAGACTGCGAGCGAGAGAGAGCAGACTGCGTGGAACAGACCGAGAGCTAGGGAGATCTGGCTGCGTGGAAACAGACCGAGAGCTAGGGAGATCTGGCTGCGTGGAAACAGACCGAGAGCTAGGGAGATCTGGCTGCGTGGAAACAGACCGAGAGCTAGGGAGATCTGGCTGCGTGGAAACAGACCGAGAGCTAGGGAGATCTGGCTGCGTGGAAACAGACCGAGAGCTAGCTGACACTGGGGCCTGAGAGGGAGCTGACACTACTGGAGCTACAGAAGGAGCAGGAGCTGAGGGAACTGGGACCAAATCCGAAGGAACTAAGACAGGGGCTGAGGGAACTGGGACCAAATCCGAAGGAACTAAGACAGGGGCTGAGGGAACTGACTGAGAGGGCACTGAAACAGCTGACACGGGGGACCGAGGAAGAGTTACTGGAGCTGACTGAAGGCGAGGGAGAGCGACTGGAGCTAGAGCTGACTGAGACCCTGCTGCTGCAGCTAACACAGAAAACCGATGCGAAGGCTTGGACCTGGCTGCCCCCACCCGCGGAGCAGGTGCGAGTGCCGAGGTCAGCCCGTCCGTGGCTGCCCCCACCCGCCGAACAGGTGCGAGTGCCGAGGTCAGCCCGTCCGTGGCTGCCCCCACCCGCCGAACAGGCGCGAGTGCCGAGGTCAGCCCGTCCGTGGCTGCCCCCACCCGCCGAACAGGCGCGAGTGCAGAGGTCAGCCCGTCCGTGGCTGCCCCCACCCGCCGAACAGGCGCGAGTGCAGAGGTCAGCCCGTCCGTGGCTGCCCCCACCCGCCGAACAGGCGCGAGTGCAGAGGTCAGCCCGTCCGTGGCTGCCCCCACCCGCCGAACAGGTACAGGTGCAGGGGAAGCTGGAGTTAAGGGAGCTGGAGCAGGGTGAACAGAGGGAGCTGGAGCTAACTGAGGGGTCTGGGACTGCGACTGAGGAGGAGCTGGAGCTACAGCTGACCTGGAACACTGCGACTGAGGGGGAGCTGGAGCTACAGCTGACCTGGAACACTGCGACTGAGGGGGAGCTGGAGCTACAGCTGACCTGGAACACTGCGACTGAGGGGGAGCTGGAGCTACAGCTGACCTGGAACACTGCGACTGAGGGGGAGCTGGAGCTACAGCTGACTTGGAACACTGCGACTGAGGGGAAGCTGGAGCTACAGCTGACTTGGAACACTGCGACTGAGGGGGAGCTGGAGCTACAGCTGACTTGGAACACTGCGACTGAGGGGGAGCTGGAGCTACAGCTGACTTGGAACACTGCGACTGAGGGGAAGCTGGAGCTACAGCTGACTTGGAACACTGCGACTGAGGGGGAGCTGGAGCTACAGCTGACTTGGAACACTGCGACTGAGGGGGAGCTGGAGCTACAGCTGACTGGGAAGACTGCGACTGAGCAGGCGCTACAGCTGACTGAGGCGAGAGTGGCTGGGGAGGAGCACGGCGACGCCGGGAGCGCTGCTTCCTTCGCGTTCTGTTGGAGTGGGAAGCACGATTCTCAGCATCCAGGATGTCCACCAGCAGAGGTGAATCAATAATCTCCACATCATCTGGCAGCCAAGAGAGGTCTGGGGAGGTGGTGGGCTGTGGGTGAAAGGATGAAAATGACGAGGTGGGAGAGGTGAGTTGAAGGGATGACGGCGGATCCGGAAAGCGAGGCAGCGCCTGTGGTGCTGAGCTGCAGTGGTGCGGAGGAGACGACGGAGGTGAGATGACCGGCTGCAGGAGAGGTGAATTAGTGATGGCTTGGAGGAAAAAGGTTGTGTCCTTGCCCTGGACAGGGCGACCAATATTATACAGTTTAGCTTGTAAGTTTTTCCGGAGCATGATTATGGAATGGGCAAGGGAGGCAGTGTCAGGATGGGTGAGGAGCCAAGTGGAGGAAGAAAAAAGTCTGCAGCAGAAAATTGCCTGAATAATCTGACGGGGTTCATCAGTGGCATGAATGATGTTCCTGGAGAGATCTAGAGCTCCAAAATCACTTCCTCTTGCTCGGAGGGGCTCCTGGTATCCGCGGGGTCCATAGTCTGGTCGCGTCGTTCTGTCATGGCCGGGGAGGAAACAGGCGAGGAATGGCTGACACGAAGGACTCCAGAAGTCAGCGTAACTTAAAAGGGATTTATTGAAGCAGGGGAAAAACAAATACAAAAATCTTGGAAGGGAGACGACGGGCAAACACAGGGAACACACGGGCACACAACATCAACGACGCGACAGAGAACAAAACAAAACTGAGGGCTTAAATACACACTGGGTAATCAGGGCAAGAGGAAACAGCAGGGAACAACAGGTGAGGCAAATGAAACTAATTACACAGGGGAAGCAAAGCTGAACACAAAGCACAGGAAAACCAGACTGTCAAAATAAACAGGAAGTGACAAACCAAGGAACATACTGACTAAACACGGGGAACAGGCACAGACTCAGGACAGAGACGCAGACATATCACAACACTAGGAAATAAACTAACACAAAACGCTGGGCCAACGGCCCAGGACATGACATTTCCAGTGTTATGACAACACTTGTTGAAGTTTTCTTATTTAACATTTTATTTACAAATCCTTCTGGAGGTCCTAATTACCTCCACAGATCTAACGCTTATGCTTGACTTTGATCACCTGACCTTAATGTTCCTTTTTTTGGCTCACCTCTTAAGGTGGACATGTTCTCCTATGGTATGGTGCTGTATGAGCTGCTGTCTGGGAGGAGGCCAGCACTGGGACACCACCAACTTCAGATAGCAAAGAAGCTCTCCAAAGGTATTCGGCCCGTGTTGGGCAGTCCACAAGAGGTGCAGTTCTACTGCTTGCATAGCATGCTGACTGAATGCTGGGATACTAAGCCTGAGAAGGTGAGCTTTATTTAACACCATAACACAATGATCAATCTGGATTTTTTGTTCATTCTGCATTGTAGGACAGAGACTGATCGTGTGCGCTACACTTTATCAGCTGTCAAGCTAGTGGTTGAGCTGGGGACTGACATATTAAGACTTGAAATTCTAAAGAAATTCTAAGAAAAGTGGTAACACTTCACCAAATTGTTTCTCATTTTACTACTTAATGCTGAAGTAATAATATCACATGATGCCCCTTTGCAACACATAGACAAAAAAATGCTTTTGTGCCCAATTCTTTATGTGCTAAGCCAGGGATCCTCAAATCCAGGCTTCGAGGGCCGGTGTCCTGCAGGTTTTAGATGTGTCCCTGATCCAACACACCTGAATCAAATGGCTGAATTACCTCGTCAGTATGTAGCCAAGTTCTGCTAATGACTTCTATATTTGACTCAGGTGTGTTAAAGCAGAGACACATCTAAAACGGGCAGGACACTGGCCCTCGAGGCCTGGATTTGAGGATCCCTGTACTTTAATCTTTAATCTTACCATGATAAGAACATCTGTTAATCCTTTGGGTGGCTGTAGCTCAGGAGGTAGAGCAGGTCACCTACTGGTCGGAAGGTCAGCAGTTTGATTCCTGGCTGCTCCGGGCTGCATGCCAAAGTAAGATACTGAACCCCAAGTTGCTCTCCGATGCAAGCGTGAATGTTAGACAGTAAGCACTTAGCTTAGTTACTCATGGAAATAATGGGAAGTAATGGGCTTGTATGAATGGGTGTGAAAATGTAAACGTGTTGTATAAGCTCTTTAGGTGCTCAGACAGAGTAGAAAAGTGCTATATAAGAACTAATCCATTTACTTTTTCATGTTACTGCTTTTTAATAAAAAAACACAGTCTAAGACTTTGAGTCTCATACAGCATGGTCATGACATAAACCAAAATATTCAGAAATATTTTAGCATTATTCTGTGAAATTGAAATGTCCATGGTTCCATGGATATATGGACAAAATATAATGCATTTGATCAAATAAATCAATCCTCATCTATTTTTGAATATAATGTCAAAAATATACACAACAGACCACAAACTCCATTATCTGAGTGTATCACAGTCACATTATAGGGACCATTTCAGAAACAAAATCATAAAACAACATTTTACATTAAAGAGTTGGCAAGTGTTAATGAAAATTATTGTTGACATTTCAGTATGAATTATTGTTTGAATTAACTGAAGTAGAAATGTGTGCTTCTGTTTTGTGCATTTGTGTTTGTTCATGTGCGTCTGCAGAGGCCAGTGGCAATGCTGTGTGTGAGGCAGATGCAGGAGCCTAGCTTCCCCTGCCTCAGGTACATATTGTCCTGTGACAGCAACTCTCAGCTCTTCCTGTCCCAGCTGCAGGGATACAGCGCTGTGTTCTGGAATGACGACCAGGAGGACAGGTTCGTTTCAGCACTTTCCACACTGTGTTTTATTTGCCTGTAATGCCTGAAAATCATGAGCAACGTAAATGCATACATCTTCCACATTTAATAATGATAAATTATAGGTTATTCAGTGATATGCAAGAAATGTCAGGAGTGTCTCATCTAATTATATCAATAATTATCAGAATAAGAACAACATAAACACTCTGTGCACTCTGAAGGTGTACAAACCAAAAAGCAGAATACTAAATTCAGAGTATGAAAGAAAAGAACAGATGGTAAGAAGAGGCAAAAATATGACACCACATGAAAACAAATTAATAAAAATGTTTTTTGAAAGTTGGTTTAAAGAAAGTCCCTGATTTTGCAAGCCTAATCCCCTCAGCAGGTCCTTCCAAAACTGAGGTTTCCTGGTTTCAAAAGTAAGTCACCTTTTGAAACAACCTTTGGAACGGGTTCATAGGCTTCAAAACTTCTGCTACGTACAGTAATAGCTTGGAGCCAAACCCTGGCCTCAGAGAAGAGATAAATCAAATTGCACTCCCGTTTCTTTCAAAATGACTGATAAATGCGGTTTGTATGGTTGGACAATATGATTTATTTTTTGAAGTACTGAGATGTAATTTAATATTATATAATAATATGTTACAATGAAAAGGGACACTATTGGCCTTTTTAAATAAATAAAGTGCTTGAGCATGTCGGTACCTGTACATGAAGAGTGGCCAAGGCTTTACATTGGTGTACTCCATTTCAGCTCAGTCGATATTTAACGACCTGCAGGACCTGAGAGCAGATCCTGAGAGTAAAACACAGAGGATGGGAAAGCTTTCGAAAAGTAGGCACCCTGCATTCTCAAAGAGCTATTAAAGCTGCTTTTTAAATATATACAGCATACTGTGTTACCCTGAGCCCAGCCTGTTGTTACAGCTCATTCTATGGGAGGAAGATAATTCATCCTTATAAAACCTGCACTGATGAGGGTATAATTAGTTTCAGTAAGGATTGTTTTTAATAATTGGATGAACATTTTCAGTCAATGAATCTAGCATCCACTGACTTCATCAAATGCTCCAAACTTCTTCATTTGAGCTGCTTTGCCAGGCCTTTGGTTGCTGTTTGGTTGTGGGTCTCTCCACATTCTGTTTTGTCTTCAGGAACTGAAAAACATACTCTGACAGGTTGAGATCATCTTGGTGCCATCAGTCCAAAGAAAATTTTTTCCAGAATTGTGTAGGCTCTATTAGATGTTCTCTGGCAAAGTCTAATCTGGCCTTCCTGTTCTTAAATGTGGACAGTGGTTTGCACCTTTTTGTAAACCCGTTGCATTTACATTCATGTGGGCATTTCTCAGTTGAAGACTTTGAGAATGATTTATCTGCCACCTCAAGAGTGTTCTTCACTTGGCTTAATGTTGAAGAGCTGTTCTTCCCTTTGTTCTTTTTAAGAATGTACCAGACTCTTGATTTGGTCACTCCTAAAGTTATTGTTATCTCTTTGATGAGTTTATTATGTTTTTTCTGCCTAATGATGTCCTCCTTCACTTGCGTCAGCAATTCTTTGGACATCATTTTGCAGGTTTCAGTGAACTGCTACCAAATGTATTTCAGCAGTTGGAATCAACTCTGCTTAAGCTATTATAAAATAATGAGGGAACAGGCCTCACTTGCCATGAAACTGCGTGTCAGTCAATTGTCCAATTACTTTTGAGCCTCTGAAAACGGGGTACTATGTGTGGAAATGGCTGAAATTCCTAAACAGTTAATGCAATACCTTTTTTAAAGCTGAAAATTTTATTAAAACTCTTGAATTAAAGCCAAAAGTCTGCAAGTCAATCACATTCTGATTTAAAATCCACTGTAGCGGTGTAAAAGAAATTATAAAAAATGTGTCATTTTCCAAAAACTTATTGACCTTACTGTATTTAACACAATATCTACATACATGGCTGACTGATGCGTGACATAATAGCTCTGTTTTCGTGTGTGTGGCAGCAGGACTCATGGTTAATCTGTGTAATGAAATCAGCTTCCTTGTTTTCAAACAGGTTTTGCTGATTCCTTTAAGCTTTTTCCTGCTTTTAACTCCTTTGCTGTGTCAAGACCATGTGACCAGCCAACATGTTTTCCACTAAAATAAATTAAATTTCTTTAAATTATTTTTATCCAATAGTGGAAGAATAATGAAAATCTCTATTTAAAAAGGGAAAAAAAAACTGAGGTTGTTACGGCCATTAAATTTTTACTGTAGAGTTTTTTAAAATCTGAAATGGTCAGAAACTTTCTGATCCACTGCAGATCCACTCCAGAGTCGGTGTAACTGATATCACAGGTCCATCAGTAAAGCTGATCTATTTCTCCAGATTTTTGTCTTAAGTTTCTGTCACCTACATTTTATCCCTGTCGTAAAATTTGGATCCCAGTTTCTAACCAAAATTCAAGTTGGGTAAATGATAATGAAAGATGACATAAAAAAATATTTTTTTATCAAACTTTTATTCTGTCTGATGATGACAGAGTGGATCAAGCTGATTAAAATAGCTGTTTTTTAAGATAAATATTGTGATCATCCCTGACTTGTGTTCATATTCCTCGGTCCACTGGATTAAAATGGAGACTCTGCTCTTTATTTACCTGTTGCCATGGTGAACCGTAGTGTTGGAGCTCTATTTGCGATGCTTTCTTTCTCGACTCATGCATGCGCTTAACTCAAGGTGAACATACTCTGAGTTGATTTAACTAATTTTAATCAGCTGTTCTCAAACAATAAACTCAGACAGTCTCAGAGTTGATCAACTCAGAGTTTGTTGAACATGCCTCCTGGAAGGGCCATGGTCCTAGGGCCCTGATTTAATACGCTGCCAGAGATAATTACAGACTAAAAAGTCCACCATGTACAGAAACTCTCCCAATGAAATCTGCTGTTTGGTGTGTGAAATGAAGCTAGAGACCCAGATCTCAACAATAATGGCCTTTGACCTGAAAGTCAGTTGGTTTTGATATAACTGTTCTGCAGAACTTTGATTTTCATAGTGCAGACACATGCACTATATTGCTGGTCTGCCTCCATAAACTGGAGTGACATCCCATTCTTAATCCATATGATGTCAGCCCACCCTTTGCAGCTATTACAGTTTCAACTGTTCTGGGAAGGCTTTCCACAAGGTTTAGGAGTGTTTCCAGAAGTGCATTGTGAGGTCAGACACTGAAGTTGGATAAGAAGGCCTGGCTCACGTTCTCCACACTAATTCATCCCAAAGGTGCTCTGTTGAGTTGAGGTCAAGACTCTGTGCCGGCCAGCCAAATTCTTCCACGGCAAGCTTTGTGCACTGGTGTGCAGTTATGTTGGAATAGGAAGGGGCCATCTCCAAACTGTTCCCACAAATTTGGGAGCCTGAAATTGTCCAAAATGTCTTGGTATGCTGAAGCATTAAGAGTTCCTTTCACTGGAACTAAGGCCACAAGCGCAACTCCTGAAAAACTGCTTGGCCAGCAAAACCCATTCCATGAAGCTCTCTATGCACTGTTCTTGAACTAATCTGAAGGTGACATGAAGTTTGGAGGTCTGTAACAATTGACTCTGCAGAAAGTTGGCAACGTCTGTGAACTACGCACCTCAGCATCCGCTGACCCCACTCTGTCATTTTACGTAGCCTACCACTTTGAGGCTGAGTTGCTGTCATTCCCAATCTTTCACAAATTTTTGTATAATTAGCCTGCTGGGTGCTTGGTTTATACACCTGTGGCCATGGAAGTGATTGGAACACCTGAATTCAATGATTTGGATGAGTTGAGTAATCTTGAATGCAGCTTTGTTACGTGGAAGGGAACATCCACACTAGGGGGAACTTGACTGGGCAAGGGAAACACTTATCCTGTTCAGGAAGTCTATCCCAGCTGTCATAGGGAGAAAGGCAGGGTACACCCCGTAAAGACCCCAGCCACCCAGAATAACCAATGCAAACTGTCCATCCATTCTGTTCAGCTTATCCTTTTCAGGGTCATTGGGGGGCGGGAGCCTATCCCAGCTTTCATAGGGCAAGAGGCAGGGTATACCCTGCCCATGTCGCCAGCCTGTCACAGAGCTAACACAGAGAGACAGACAACCATTCACACCTATGGGCAATTTAGAGTGACCAATTAACCTAACCCCAGCAACTGCATGTCTTTGGACTGTGGGAGGAAACTTGAGTACCCACAAAGACTCGGGGAGAACATGTAAACTCCACACAGAAAGGCCTGGGACAGGGTGGAATTGAGCTCAGACCTTCTAGCCACCACTTTTTGCACTATGGACAGACAGACAGACAGAGTGGCATGCATGCATATGCTACCAAAAACATAACCTACTTGGCAGAAGTAATTATGTTGATTTATTTTATTTTCACTTCCAACTCAGTGGTTCAAAATGTCCTTAACTGTGCATTGTACAGGAACTATAGTGTGGTGAATGTGAACAAGGGTCAGGTGGAGGTGAAGAGGATGTCCTGTCCAGGCAGTAGGATTAGCTGCCAGATGAAGATGGGAAACACTCTGTGGATGGCCACTGAGGTATGCACAAGCAGTCACATTCAACTTAATACAGTTTCTTCTTTTTATGTAAACATTTTGGGGCTCATCTTCTTCTCTGTAACCAGCAAGGAAATCACCATGCTGCATTATTTTTTTTTATCATACCATGTTATTCACAGAATTTACTTCCTTTAGAGATTTTTTCTGTAAAAAGAGGGTTTCTTGAAAACCTTATAGGGAGACAGAAATTGAGAAAAGAGAATGATGACATAAATACAGCTAGACAGTTACAGTCCTGTAGTGATTCTAAAACCAGTATTTAATGAGTTTCCCGGAAACGGAGAACAATATCAAATCATTCTCTGGCTACCCTACTATAGCTAGTGGACGATAGTAGTAGTCCTTAAATTCACAAATAGAAAAAAACTGTGCTAACTTCTTCTTTAATCTAATGTTTATGTGACAGGAACAGGAGGTGTTCATCTACAGTCTGAAGGACATGTGTCCACTCAGTCAACCCCAGAAACAGTTCTCCTGTCCAGCCATCATCACCTGTTTATTCCCTGTTCCAGCAAGAGACCAGGTCAGCTCGTGTCTCAGCATGTATTTAGACAAACCTCAGATTTACTCATACCTGTGTTATTGCACTGCAAGCCTGGAAGAATGCTGCCCAACAGCAATAGATTGTTTGACCCATCTGAGTAGACATCAATAAACTGTTTACTTGATGCTGTACTCATTAAAAAGCATTCCTTTAATTTTTTTTGAGCAGTGTAGTAGAGAAAATTAGCCTCACAATCTAACACACTTTGTGTAAAAGTTATGTACAAGAGCTTTACTTATTGATCTATTGTTCCATCAGATGTGTTTGAGAAGGATGGCTCAATAATGAGATTGAAATGGTTTCTGCATATACATGGTCTTAAGTTCAGTCCATCAAATGAGAAATTAGATATTATGAAGGTTTTCCATATCAATCATCTATATTTCAATTCAATCTCAGCAAAGTTTTATTTATATAGTGCCAAACTGCAACAACTGTCACCTCAAGGTGCTTTATATTGTAGGGTTAAGACCCTGCAATATTAGAGAGAAAATTTGAGATACAGGGGAAGACAAACAGGAAGGGGCCACAGGTTGAATGCAAACCTGAGCCGCTCACACCACAGGCATGTGGCATACATGGTTGCCTGCTCATGCACTAAGCCACCCTGGTGCCTAGGGGAAGAATTTTAAATTCAATTCTGGATTTAACACTTATCTTGTGAAAAGATGCTAATATGGGAAAAAATACAATGTCTTTATTGTCCCTGTCAGTCACTGTCTTGCTGCAGCATTTTAGATCATCTGAAGGGTTTTTAATGAACTTTTAGAACAATCTGATGACTGTGTATTACAATAGTCCTGCCTAGAATGAATTCATGAACTAGTTTTTCGGCATCAATCTTAGACATGATGTTTCTATTTTTAGAAATTTTGTGGAAGAAAGCAGTCCTACATATTTGTTTAATATGTGTATTGAAGGTCATATCCTGGTCAAAAATTACTCCAAGATTACTCACAGGCCAAGGTCATGCCATCCAGAATAAGCTAAATCTAAGTTAAATCTAGAATAGAATTTAAAATCCTTCTCCTCACAAACAAGGTCTTGAATAATCAGGCCCCATCTTATCTCAAAGACCTTATAGTCCCATATCACCCCAACAGAGCGCTTCACTCTCAGACTGCTGGCTTGCTTGTGTAAGAGTAGAATGGGAGGCAGAGCCTTCAGCTTTCAGGCGCCTCTTCTGTGGAACCAGCTCCTACTTTGGATTCAGGAGACAGACACCCTCTCTATTTTTAAGATTAGGATTAAAACTTTCTCTTTTGATCAAGCTTATAGTTAGGGCTGGATCAGGTGACCCTGAACCACCACTTAGTTATGCTGCTATAGGCCTAGGCTGCTGGGGGTTCCCATAATGCACTGTTTCTTTTCATTCACCTTATTTACTTTCTTTATACTCCACTCTGCATTTAATCATTAATTGTTATTAATCTCTGGCTCTCTTCCACAGTGTGTCTTTTGTCCTGTCTCTCTCCCCTTAGCCCAACCAGTCACAGCAGATGACTGCCCCTCCCTGAGCCTGGTTCTGCTGGAGGTTTCTTCCTGTTAAAAGGGAGTTTTTCCTTCCCACTGTCACCAAGTGCTGCTCATAGAGGGTCATTTTGACTGTTGGGTTTTCTCTGTATTATTGTAGGGTCTTTACCCACAATACAAAGTGCTTTGAGGCGACTGTTGTGATTTGGCACTATATAAATTAAACTGAACTGAAATTGAATTGAATTGAACCAGTGTAACTCCACCTCCACACACCTTAGTGTGTGAAGAAGACTCCCCATTTACATCAACAAATTGAAGTCTATAAGATGGATATGATTCAAACCAATACAGTGCAGTACCTTTAATACCTACGGCATGCTCTAATCTCTGTAATAAAATATTATGGCCAACAATATTGAATGCTGCACTGAGGTATAGCAGGACAAGCACAGAGATGAATCCGCTATGACTGTAGGTGATTCAACAGAAAATGTGCTTCTGATTGAGAATTTGTAGGTTTCACTATGAAAATATACCGATCAGGCATAGTTAGTTGTGGATCAGGTGACCTTAACCCTCCCTTAGTTGTGCTACAATAAGCCTAGGCTGCTGATGGCTTCCCCACTTCTTCACTCAACTCTTTCCACTCAGTGTTTATACACCACTCTGCATTTAATCATTAGTTATTATTCTCTTTCACAGCATGTCTTTTGTCATATCTGCTTCTCCTGACTCCCAAACGGTCACGGCAGATGGCTACCCCTCTCTGAGTCTGGTTCTGCCATGGGTTTCTTCCTGTTAAAAAGGAATTTGTCCTTCCCACTGTCACCAAGTGCTTGCTCACAGTCCGATTGTTGGAGGTTTTCTTTGTTTTCTGTCTTTTTCTTTGTGTTATTGTAGGGTCTTTACTTTACAATAGATCCCCTTGAAGCAACTGTTGTGATTTTGCACTATATAAATAAAATAAAATTGAGTTGAATAGCATGACCACCTGCCTAATATTGTGTTGGCACCCATTTTACTGCTAAAACAGCCCTGACCCATCGAGGCATGAATTCCATTAGACCCCCAAAGATGTGCTGTGGTATCTGGTTCCAAGATATTAGCAACAGATCCTTTAAGTCCTGTAAGTTGTGAGGTGGGATCTCCATGATTCAGAATGTTCTAATGCTTATGTGCCCATTGTTGGCACTTTCTGTGGTGTACAGGGGTTACTATGGGCACTTTGACTGGTGTGCAGCTATGCAGCCGCATCTGCAACAAATTGTGATATACTGTGTATTCTAACACCTTTCTATCAGAACTAGCATTAACCTTTTTGGTAATTTGAGCTACAGTAGCTTGTCTATTGGATAAGACCACACAAGCCAACTTTTTCTCCCCACGTGCATCAGTGAGTCTTGGCCACCCATGACCCTGTTGCTGGTTCACCAATGTTTCTTTTTTGGACTACTTTTTAATAGATACTGACCACTCGAAACACCCCACAAGAGCTTGGAGATGCTCAGGTCATAGTAATTAACAGGTTAATTAATTAATAGTGGACTATAATAATGGACTAGTTCTTATATAGTGCTTTTCTACTCTGTTTTGAGCACTCAAAGCACTTATACAACATGTTTAAATTTACCCCATTCATACAAGCACTTCCATGATTAACTAAGCTAAGTGCTTTTATTATCTAACATTCACACACATTCACACTCCAACGCTTGCATCGGAGAGCAACTTGGGGTTAAGTATCTTGCCCAACGATACATTGGCACGCAGCCTGGAGTAGCCAGGAATCGAACCGCTGACCTTCCGATCCATAGGTGACCAGCTCTACCTCCTGAGCTACAGCCACCCCGTAAGCTAAGCTAGCAAATTAAGCAGCATTGTGCGTTGGAACAGGAATAGGAAGTGACAGGGTAATGCAATCTTTCTATTGCCTTTTTCACACATGCACTGCAGCCCTGTCTTTTGCAGACATTACCCAATAGAGGTCCATCTGAGAATGCAAATGTCTTTAGTCTGCCAGCTCTCATATGAGAATAGCACATAGAATAGTTTAGTCTTTTGTGCTTCGTGATTGAAGATGATGATGATGATCCTTTCATCCAGTGTACTGTGTGTGAAGGTGGCTGACGAGGCCTATCCTTGCACGAAATGAACAGTGACAGTGAGTGTAGATAAATGGTGTATTTGGTGAACAAGGACAAGATAGTGGTGAAGAAAGAGAGCTGTAGGTGCGGCTTTTATTCCGCTCATGCTGACAGGGACTAGAAAGAGAGAGCATATTTCTCCCATATTGGCTTCTCTTCATTGGCTCCCTGTTAAATCTAGAATAGAATTTAAAATTCTTCTCCTCACATACAAGGTCCTGAATAATCAGGCACCATCTTATCTCAAAGACCTCATAGTACCATATCACCCCAATAGAGCACTTCACTCTCAGACTGCTGGCTTACTTGTGGTTCAAAGGATACTTAAGAGTAGAATGGGAGGCAGAGCCTTCAGCTTTCAGGCCCCTCTTCTGTGGAACCAGCTTCCAGCTTGGATTCGGGAGACAGACACCCTCTCTATTTTTAAGATTAGGCTTAAAACTTTCCTTTATGATCAAGCTTATAGTTAGGGCTGGATCAGGTGACCCTGAACCATCCCTTAGTTATGCTGCTAGATTACCAGTTGTCAAGATCATGTCCATAGTGCTACAATTTTTGTGGAGCGACCTGGATCTTGTATCTTGAAAGCTCACAAGCCACGAGAGCAGTTCTCCTCTCTGGTCTAGCAGTTTTGCTTCAGTCCAGCAGAGTTTGCACATTCCATGCTCCTAAGATCAGTGGGATGGTTTAGGGTTTTGGCTTGGAATTTCCTCATTGTTTTTTACTGCAGGAAAGGGGAACACCCGCCAGCCTAGGATACGCTGGCCAGGTTGGGGGTGAGGCATGCAGTATTTTTCTATTCTCTTCCTCTTGCCATGGAGGTGAGCAGTGCATTCCTAAAGAGGGCTGGTCAGTCATGACTTGGACTAGGTGTAGGATTAAAGTAAGGATGGGTTCTCTCTCTCCCAAGATCCATGGTTTTCAGCGGAAGGACAAGGTCGAGATGACAGAACATGAAGTTGGGTGCAGTAGATGGCCTGGAAGCCTTATGTGCCTCATTCAGCCCTGAGCACTCCTTTTGCTAGCACCACCCAAACACCCACTGGAAGGGATTTCCTCTGTGTAGTAAGAGTGACAACTTGTGGGCATGCCCAGACTTTGCATGCATGGGGTAGGCATTCCCCACTGTTTTCTGTTATGGTCGACTCCCTTAGTCTTGGGCTATCCCGAGCCATCCACAAGGCAGTGAGGCTATTTGAGCCATAGCTGGCACCCTAACAGGGTGCTATCATTCCAGGTCAGAGTGAACCTGGGAGTAATGACAATTAAGGGGTGACACCACACTCCCCATCCATCCCTGGCAGGAGCCTTGCCACCATTTGCAGTTTAATGTCATACCCAGTACCTTTGAGGCCACTTGGTCTCATACTTTTGATGTGAAAATCATTACCAGTTGTCACAAACACTTGTTTGCAGTTCTTGCTTCCAAAGGTGGCACAATCAGTTCTTAGGTTTGGGGGGCAATTACTGTTTCACATAGGCCAAGGTTTTTTTTTTTTCCCATAATAAATAAAATCAAATAAAATTATCTTTGTCAATTATTAAAATTTGTTTGATGATCATTTAAGTGTGACAAATTTGCAAAAAAAAACCTCAGAAAGGGGGAAATACTTTTTCACAGCAGTGTAGCTATTGTAAAATAGCTGGGGAAAGTTAGATTTTATGCAATGTATTGTCCCCCTTACTATGGTGGTATGGATAAACAATTTGTCTCTTTACAGTGTAATTATTAGAAAACCTGTACCAATAAATGAAAACAAGTGACCATTTGTTATGTATCCAGCACTTTTTGTCATCAGTTTTTGTCTTTTTTTTTTTTTATTAAGTCCTTTTTTCCCAGTTTTCGGGGTGTAAAATAGTGTCTACTTTTAGAAAGGATCAACTTCTCGCAGTCTTGTCATCCACCTATAAATATGAGATCACGGTACATATGAGATCACCAAACTAAACATACAAAATCAAACTGAATCAGTGCAAATCAAATAAAGTAGGATTGTGTCCCCAAATAGGCCACACTCCTGCACCCCACCCAGTGACTCCAAGAAGGCTGGGTGCTCTGAACCATTGTTCAGTACTTACTGTACAACATGCCAATACCAAACTGGTGGGAGACAAATATACCCACTGTTGCCCAGCACCTGTGACTGAGGGCAACTCCGCACTGGAACAGAATCCAGCCCCTCTCCAGGAGTTCCAGAACATTCGCTACAGACATGGACAGAATTGTTGGTACCCTTATGTTAAAGAAAGAAAAACGCACAAAGATCACTGAAATAACTCGAAACTGAAAAAAGTAATAAGAAATAGAAATTTACTGAAAATTAAAAAATGAAAACGAGACATTGCTTTTGAATTATGTTGAGCAGAATTATTTTAAATTTCTTAGCCATTCCTGGGTGTTTTAAGCTGTGTGTTTTGGGTCATTGTCCTGTTGGAGGACCCATGACTTGCATTTGAGACAAAGCTTTCTGACACTGGGCATCACATTTCGCTCCAGAATTCCTTGATAGTCATGAGAGTTCATTGTACCCTGCACAGATTCAAGACATCCTCCATGTTTCACAGTAGGTACAGTGGTCTTTAAATGCTTCATTTTTGCATCTTTTAACATAGAGCTCATGGGATTTGCCAAAAAAGCTCCAGTTTGGTCTCATCTGTCCAAAAGACATTTTGGCAATTCCAGTCTTGCTTTTCATGATTTGCTTTCAACAGTGGTGTCCTCCTTGGTCGTCTTCCATAAAGTCCACTTTTGCTCAAACGGCAACGGATGGTGTGATCTGATACTGATGTACCTTGACCTATGATGACCACTAATGTACCTAATCTCTTTGGAAGTTGTTCTGGGCTCTTTGGTTACCATTCATATATCCGTCTCTTCAGTTTGTCATCAGTTTTTCCAGTGAGGTTGACTATAGTCCTGTGGACCTTAAACTTCTGAATAAAATGTGCAACTACAGTCACAGGAACATCAGGCTGCTTGGAGCTCATCTTGTTTTTCTCATCTCCTGTGTACTACATCATGAACTTGCTCAGGCCCTATCCCCACCAGGGAGGTGAAATACCATGTTCCTAAACCCAGCCATGATGACTGGAGATTGGGTCACCTGGGTCTCTACAACAAGCACTACCACAATCCACAAGCTAGCAAAACCCTACAGCACCTCCTGTAGGTGATGTGCCCACATGTGGGCAGGTCCATGTTGCTCCCTCAACTGGCCCCATGGACTAAGGTCAGGTTGCCAGGCGTTCTCCCTCAAGTCCCAGAAGGGGTGGAGCCCTATAACCTGGCTCCAGGAGGGCATGCCGCCATTAATCCTATCACAGGTAGGTTAGTCATATCCCGTGTTCTTCTCTCCATAGTAGTTTTCTGAATAGCCCTTTGTATGTCCCCTCAAACAGGACCAATTTGCCTTGGGAGACCCTAAGAAGCTTCTTATTCACAAGGTCACCACAGTAGATCCACATATTTAATGTTTTGCACCAGATGCCCTTCCTGACACAACCTTTTCAAGGATTTGTGTCTTCTCCCATTTTCAATCAAGGATGTTTCATGTAATAGGCAAAAGTGTAAACCTCTATAGTCTATACTGTGGATCCACCTTGTTTCAGGAGACCCTACCAAGGGCAAATTGCCCCCAAACACTTTTTGTGCCCAAGTGAGATCACTAGGGCACACAAACCGCAACGGTGGTGAGTCACAAAGAGGCATTATTGTCTTAAAAGAAAAATATAAAAATAAAACCATGGTTTAGAAAAATTAATCTGTGATAATAGGTTGGGTAGACTAATATTAGCATAGTATAAAAATAATTTTTGAAATATGTAATTCCATTCAAACATGTAGATTTGTTTTTTAACCCATGTCTAGTTTGTTATGTTTGTCTAACTAGTACAACAATGGCACTGTGATCCAGAATGAAGCTTTTGAGTGGAACATGAGTATTAATAGGTAAATTTAAAAAATCTCTCTTTTCCTTCTGCTAAGAGCCTGGCCAAAGTGTTTGTGGGGATGTCGGATGGCCTGGTGGTGGTGTACAATGTGGCAGAGGACCTTCCACTAGAAGGAGAGACCTACCTGTGCTCCCACACCCTAAATAAGACAGAGTTTGGTCTGAAGGACTCAGATCCCAGACAGAGACCATATCCCGTCAGAAGTATGGCTCTCGTCAGCAGTGGCTCGCAGGTGAGCAGATGATACCAGATAACAGTACTGACATGACCATAAAGTTATGTTTGAGTAATTTAGAAGGTCAGATAATGACTACACATGGACCCACTAGCCATGTCTGTACATTTGTGTTTACCAGTTATGGTTCTCCAATGGTCCGGGCCTGCTGGTCATAGACTGTCTGAGTCTTCAGGCAGTTCGAAGGCTGGACCCCTATGACCCGCCATCTTCTATCATATCTTTGGAAACCAGCCTCAGTCTGTGGGGAGAGGAAGCAGTATGGACCTTGGATGACCACATGAACACCCTCTTGCTCTACCATGCTGCCTCCTACGAACTCTGTGCCAAGTACTGGTAAGTGAGTCTTTGGTGTCCAAGCCTGCCACAGATGGTGCAATTGTAACAGGTATGATCTGGGAAGAACTGTATCTATAAACATGAGCCTATAACAGATAACACTGTAGAGATCTTGTACGACACTAGTGTCGTACACTGTTTTTATTAGGTGTTGTTTCTACATTCAAGTTGTATCACTATTATTGGTCTTTGTGAGAGCCAGTGAGTAAAAATGTGAATACACATATTTTATGTATCATACATGTATCATTTTGGAAAAGTACTGTATCTCCAATCAAGTGAACAGTTTACTATCCCCGGGACAGGGTTTTACTAGGGCCTCATTGTGGAACCAGGCCTGGGAAGGGTGCTCAATTCAGTTCAGTTTTATTCACAACAAACAGTAGCCTGAAGGCACTTTACATTGTTAGGTAAAGACCCTACAATAATTACAATCAATCAATCAATTATAGAAAAATTCCAACAGTCAAAACAACCCCATATGAGCCAGCACTTGGCAACAGTGGGAAGGAAAAACTCGCTTTTAACAGGAACAAACCTCCAGTAGAACCAGGCTCATGGAGGGGCAGTCATCTGCCACGACCAGTTGGGGCTGAAAGGAGAGAGACAGGACAAAAGACACACTGTGAAAGAGAGCCAGAGAATAATGATAACTAGTGATTACTGTAAATGCAGAGTGGGGTATAAAGAGAGCAAAGTGCTCTATTGAGGTAATATGGTACTATGAGGTCTTTGAGATAAGATGGGGCCTGATTATTCAAGACCTTGTATGTGAGAAGAAGAATTTTAAATTCTATTCTGGATTTAACAGGGAGCCAATGAAGAGAAGTCAATATGGGAGAAACATGCTCTTTCTAGTCCCTGTAGATTCACTGGAGTATTTTAGATCATCTGAAGGCTTCAATTAGCTTTTCAACATCACTCAGAGACAGGATGTTTCTAATTTTAGAAATATTGCGCAAATGCAAAAAAGTGGTCCCACGTATTTGTTTGTGTAGCCCCTTAACTGGCCAGGGCCCACTGACGGGCCATTTGTAGTCCCTTTTATATGGCAAGCTAGACCCTTCCATTTTTAATTGACATCTCATTCGGCCAATCATGTAACTGGCTGCACCAAATCACCTGACAAAGCTACGTGACGCCCTCTGAGTATCACTGGCTCTAGCAAACCCATTTCTTAACATGATTGGCCGAATGAGGTGTCAATCAAAATGGGAGGGTCTAGCCTGCCATATAAAATGCACTTCATTTGGCCGGCGGACCAGACGCGGCCAGTTAATAGGCTATGAAATGGGTTTTTCAGAGTCAATAATAACCAGAAGGCGTTATGGAGTTTTTGTCAGGTGATTTTTTTGCTGCCAGTTAAGGGGTTAATATGTGCATTGAAGGACATATCCTGGTCAAAAATGACTCCAAGTTTTCTCACAGTGTTACTGGAGGCCAAAGTAACGCCATCCAGAGTATCTGGTTTGACACCATGTTTCTAAGATTTGTGGGGCCGAATGCAATAACTTCAGTTTTATCTGAATTTAGAAGCAGGAAATTAGAGGTCATCCAGGCCTTAATGTCTGGCTTCATGGATAGATTAAGCTGGGTGTCATCTGCATAATAGTCAAGATTTATGCAATGCTTTCTAATAATACTGCCTAAGGGAAGCATGCATAGTGTAAATAAAATTGGTTCTAGCACAGAACCCTGTGGAACTCCATAATTAACCTTAGTGTGTGAAGAAGACTCCCCATTTGCATGAACAAATTGAAGTCTATTAGACAGATATGATTGAAAACACTGCATACCTATGGCATGCACTAATCTCTGTGATAAAATATTATGGTCAACAGTATCAAATGCTGCACTGAGGTCCAACAGGATAAACACAGAGATGAGTCCAGTGTGAGAGGCCATAAGAAGATCATAAGAAGATGACCTTAACTAATGTTGTTTCTGTACTGTGATGAATTCTGAATCCTGACTGAAACTCTTCAAATACACCATTCCTCTGCAGATGATCAGTTAGTAGTTTTACAACTACTCTTTGCAATTGGCCTATAATTAACTGGGACAGCTGTGTCAAGCAGGATTGAAAGTAGCTGTACATAATAATACATATGTGAGATGGTTATGAATGGATTTTTTTCTCTAATAGTTACAATTTTATTTGTGAAGAAATTCATGAAGTCATTACTAGTTAAGGTTAAAGGAACTCTCGGCTTAACAAAGCTCTGACTCTTTGTAAGCCTTGCTATAGTGCTTAAGACAAACCTGGGGTTCTTCTTATTTTCTTCAATCAGTGATGAATACTAAGCTGTCCTAGCTTTATGGAGGGCTTTTTTATTGTGTAACATAATTTTTTTTCAGGCTAATTGAAGAGCTTGGCATGGCTCAGGAGGTAGAGCAGGTCACTTACTAATTGGTTCAATTCCTTGCTGCTCCAGGCTGCATGCCAAAGTATCCTTGGGCAAGATACTGAATCCCAAGTTGCTTTTTTGTCATGCATCCACTGGAGTATGAATGCGTGTGATTGGTAGATCGTAAGCAATTAGCTACAGAAGGTGTGAATGGGTAAATGCAAAACGTGTTGTTTTGAGTGCTCAGTTAAAGTAGAAAACTGCTATATAAGAACTAGTCCATTTACCATCTTCTAAATTAGCAAGACACCATTTCCACTCCAGCTTATGGGTTATCTGCTTTAAGCTGCGTATTTGTGAGTTATACCAGGTTTGGTGTTTGAGGCTTTCTTTTTCAGAGGAGCCACAATATCCAGAGTCATACACAGTGAGGATGCAACAATTAACAACATAACTGACCTCTGTGGAAGTAGAATTTAGGTACTTGATCTGTGTTACTGTATGTTGGCACATGGCATTGAAGATAACAGTGGAGAAATTTTATCCTTCAACTTACAGCAAGTTACTGCACATTCAGAAAGACATCTACTATAAGGACATTTATTCACCACTGCTGTGTAATCCATTATTGTAAATTTGAATGTTATTAAGGAATGATCAGACAAAAGAGTGTTTTCAGGGAATAGTGTTAAATGTTCAGTTTCTATGCCATATGTCAGAACAAGATTCAGAGTGTGATTAAAGTGGTGTTTGGGCTCATTTACATGTTGAGAGAAGCCAGTTGAGTCTAATAATAGATTAAATGCAGTGCTGAAGCTGTCATTCTAAGCATCATTTTCAGCATGGATATCACCCACTATAAGTATTTTATCTGAACTGAGTACTATATCAGAAAAAAAGTCTGACAAATCAGATAGGAACTCTGAGCAAGGTTCAAGTGGATGATGGATAACAACAAATAAAACTGGTTTTTGAGTTTTCCAGATAGGGTGGACAAGACTAAGAGTCAGGCTTTCAAATGAATTACAAATCTGCCTGGGTATTTGGTTGATTTGGTTGAGCTGGAGTGGAAGATTGCTGCTATTCCTCCTCCTCGCCCTGTATTTTGAGGATTCCGACAATTTGTATGACTCAGGGGTGTTGATTCATTTAAACCAGCACATTCATTCTGCTGTAATCAGGTCTCTTTGACGCAGAATAAATCAGTATGTTGATCAGTTATTAAATAATTTACAAACAGGGACTTAGAGGGCAGCACAGTGGTTAGCACTTTTGCCTCACAGCAAGGAGGTCCTAGGTTTAAATACAGACTGGTCCCTTTCTGTGTGGTGCTCACATGTGCTCCCCCATTCTTGTGTGGGTTTTCTCCAGGTACTCTGACTCCAAAAACTGGCATAGGTTAGGGTAATTGGTAAACTGCCAATAGGTGTGAATTTGGGATTGAATGGTTGTTTGTGTTTCTGTGTCAGTCTTTTGTCCTACTGGAGAGTTGTACTAAATTTGCAAACATTCTTGGTGTGACGTGTGTGACAGTTAACTGAAGAAGTAAATACTTTCAGTGATATTAACTTTAGCTGTAGAGTGAGGCATTACCAATCTCTGACTTTTCTTATCCCAAATTATTTGAAGCAACTTTTGTTTCATCAGATTGGCTTGCTAATACTAATTATTGGCACTCTAACAACAATGATGTAACACATCTATCTTCCAGTGAAGTCTTCATCAGTCTCAACTTCTTGGCTCTGCATTTCCAGGTTTTTCTTAATTGAGACATCGCTGAGTTTTGGTTTGATTAGCTGTTTTTTTTGTTTGTTTGTTTGTTTGTTTTTGTTTTTTGTTTTTTTTTAATTATGTTGTGGTTTCAGCTGCAGGGACAGCAGTCCTCTACGGGACGTCTTCACCGTGCAGCGTCCCACAGGGCTAACGCCGATGGCAACCACTAATCTCAAATCCACACACCAAAAAGAGAAGCCAGAGTGGTCTAATGGAGAAGTGACAGTGATCTTCAGTCAGGAGGCAGGTACTCAGATGATCCAGCATCAGGATTCACTGACAGACTACTGCTCAATATCATCCACTTGTTCCTTGGAGCTAGCAGAGACGGAGTCTTCAAGCCCCATAGACCACAGCTTACTTGGCAATTGCAGTGGTGTGTTACAGCCTGCAGACCTGGAGGAGACAATGAGGGACCAAGACCAACAGCCATCCTCCACTTGTGAGCTTGGTTTGGAATCTGCAGAAACCACGAACCTCACTGCACCTCACTTACAAGCTTTCACTGTGCTGGCAGTGAATGGAACTCTGTGGATCCCCAGGTAAAAATAGTGCACACAAACAGAACAAAGAACTAACAGCTAGACTCAGACATACCTGACTGTAGTAGCAAGTAAATATGAAAATTATGCATTTTGGATACGGACAAGGTCAATAAATTACACTGGAAATCAACATACTGAAAACATAAATGTACCCTGCACAGATTATTATTATTAGTGAGAGATTATTATTACTAATAATCTCTTACTCGCTTCCACAGTTTGTATTTTGTCCTGTCTCTCTCCCCTCAACCCCAAATGGTTGTGGGTGATAACTGCCCCTCCCTGAGCCTGATTCTGTCAGAGGTTTCTTCCTGTTAAAAGGGAACCTCCCACTGTTGCCGTGTGTGTGTGTGTGTGTGTGTGTGTGTGTGTGTGTGTGTGTGTGTGTGTGTGTCTGTGTCTGTGTGTGTGTGTGTGTGTGTGTGTGTGTGTGTGTGTGTGTGTGTGTGTGTGTGTTGAATTGAATTGACATAAATTATTATAATGTATAAATAAAACATTGTGAGTTTGTAATTAGGACTAAAAATATCCAACCTTTGTCAAAGAGAAAATCGTGCAACTCATGGAATTACTTAAGTTCTTCAAGGAAATATCGAGCTCAGCTCAGCGGGGAGTAAGGAATGACAACATTAACTCCTCCCCAAAAGTGGAAGGTAGATAATGATGTGTGTTTAAAATGGGGAAAGCATCTGTATGCAGCACCTTGCTTTTTCAGGCATATGGCAGTCAGAGGATTGTCAGTATAAGAATGGAGTGCCTGCTGCACCAACTATAACGCCTAAACAAATCCACAAAAATATTAAAACTACCTGTGTGACCTTTGGAGGTCCCCCTCATGCTGCCAAAACAACTCAGACCAATCAGAGGATGGATTCAGGACCACTTGGGATGTCCTGAGACTCGTGGGGTGGGACCTCCATTGAATGGACTTATTGTGGCACACAGGATTCCGATTGATGGCAGAAACCGCTGCCACTGGGGCATGTAATGTTGCATGGAGCAGAACACTGAGGATATTAGTGTATCGACTTAACCTGTCAATGGTTTTAATTTGCAGATGATTGTATATATCCAAAGAAAATACATAATTAAAAGTATATGGATTCAAACATAAGCTATAATTTAAGCACTAAATTAAATGATAAATGGACTGGTTCTTATATAGCGCTTTTCCACTCAAAGCACTTGTGCAAAATGCCTCATTCATCCATTCACACACATTCATACTAAGACTGTTGCATTGGAGAGCAACTTGGGGTTCAGTACCCAAGGATACTTTGACATGCAGAATGGAGCAGCCAGGGACTGACCCACCAACCCTCTGATTAATAGGTGACTATATTCATACCTAGTCAGTTAATAGGTTAGTCATAGTTCCACCTCTTGTTTGCTTGTAGTACCCTGTGTAACATTTTCCAGCAGCATAACAAAGTGTTACATTTCAATTGATATACACTAAAAAAAAGGTATACTCACACGTACTGGGTACTGTGTGTGTGTGTGTGTGTGTGTGTGTGTGTGTGTGTGTGTGTGTGTGTGTGTGTGTGTGTGTGTGTGTGTGTGTGTGTGTGTGTGTGTGTTGTTTGGCAGACGTGGAGGTGATGTGATGGTCATCGAACTACAGTCACATGCTAATCAGCTAAGGGGCCGCGTCATTGCTGTCCTCAGTCCACCTGAATGTTCCTCACTGGGGTGAGTTCATTTCTTGTTCACCAGACATTATGGGAATTGTAATTTTTGTTTGTTTATTTACTACAGGTTTATATTTTTTTTACACACAAATGGTTCTTTTTTCCCCTAACATGGTTGAATTGATCTTAAAAATCCACTTTTTATTCACTATAAACTTAATGCAGCCTTAAAGAGCTAGAAAAATAACAAATAAAGAGAGCTTTATTTGTACATACAGTTAGGTCCATAATTATTTGCACAATGATGCAATTTTTGCAGTGTTGCCTCTGTACACCACAACAGTGGATTTTAAATCAAATAATCAAGGTCTGGTTGAAATGTGGACTTTCAGCTTTAATTCAAGAAGTTTAACAAAAGTATTTCATTAACTGTTTATGAATTACAGTAATTTTTATAAATAGCCACTCATTTTCAGAGGCTCAAACGTAATTGGACAACTTTCTGAAAAGCAGTCTCTTGGCCATGTGAGACCTGTTCAGTCATTAGTTCACAACAAATTAAGCAAATAAAAGATATGAAGTTCATTCCAAGTGGTTAGCCAAATCAACCTTCTTGTACAATTTTAAGAAGGAATGCACTCAGCAACTCCAAAAAACCTGAAGACCACAGAAGACAGCTAAAGTGCATGATGACAGATTTCTTCATAGTTAAGAAGAAACACCTCCGGCCAATTCAAGAACATTCTTGAGGAGATACGTGCTGTCACAGGTTACAGTCAAGAGATGCCTTCAAAAATGGAAATACAGAGGGTTGACAACAAGGTGCAAACCAGTGGTTACGCTGAAGAACAGGAAGGCCATATGAGAAAGAATCTGCACAGTTCTGAAGAAAAAAAATCTTTGCACAGATGAAACAAATATTAACTTCTACCAGAATTATGGGAAGAGAAAAGCCTGGAAATGGACATATGCCACGTTATCTGCCAAATATGGTAAAGGTAATGTTATTGCATGGACACGTATTGCTGCCAGTGGAAGTGGATAACTAGTGTTTATGTGACTGCTGATAGAAGTTGCATGATGACTCTTGAATTGTACAGAGCTGTACCCCGTGTTCATATTCAGCCAGATTCTGCAAAGCTGATTGGATGCCACATCACAATGGAAATTGATAATGACCCAAATCATACTGCAAAAGCAACAAACTAGTTTTTTGAGGCAAAGAAATGAAATATTCTTCAGTGACTTGAGGCAGACTGCAAAGGATTTTCATTCAAATATTAAAAAGCAATACTGTTTAAAATGTGAATTTGTTCAATCACTTTTGAGCCACTGAAAATAGGGAATTATGTATAAAGATGTCTAAAATTCCTAAACAGTTAATGCAGCACTTTTGTTGAACTTCATTCAGATCTTGATTGTTTGATTTAAAATCTATTGTGATGGCGTATTATTCAAATCTATGAAATTTGGGCCTTGATTTGTTTTCTTTGATTTCTTCTTATTATTCCTCCTCCCTCTTATAAAACACTGCACACACAAATATACCATTACATAATGCTGAGGTATAAATAATATACTTAAGTAGAATTCCTCAGCTTGTTAGAGTTTTCAGAGGAGCCTCAAATAAAAGTCGTTATTTTAAAGCACTCTAAAATGTAAATGTAAAGATAATAGTTCTTTAAAAAATAATACGTTCACTGTGGATTACACTGATTTTAATGATGTATAATTGTAACTAAAATCCACTAACCACTATCCAGCATGTGACCCACTGGCTTTGAATTATGCCTACCAGGACCTGTTGCCCATGTGTAAAAAGGAATAAAGTCATTCTAATATTCAAAACTGGATTTTCTTGCACCTCCATAGAGCTCATTCTCAGCAATGCTTGAATTCATGAACTGCTGAGGAAGGAAATACCACAGAGCTGTGTATGAGTTTACTGATGTGACTTCAGTAAAGCTTCACAAAATCTTTCATTGTGTACTTCACTGAGTCTATAATTATTTCTGTAAAGAAGCCAGCAGCTGGTCCTGGCTCTTTGTGTGAGTTTCCACAAAGAGGCTGGTCTTTTAGCAGCAGTCAATAAAAGAGTTACACTAAACAGGGTATTTAATAAGCAGTTCTTACATAGTGCACCTGCAGTGCAGGTGGCAAGTCAGGAGTTCACGGCTCAGGTCAAGCCATCTGTCATCAGGCCTGTAGGACTCTTTTGTAGGAATTTAAAAAAAAAAACAAAACAATGAATATCAGTGGTGCAGTCTCTGGGTCTTCCAGTCCACATGTTGGTTTTCTTGGCAAGATACTGAACCCCAAACTGCAGTCGATGCATCTGCTGGCATGTGAGTGTGTGCATAATATTAAGCTTAAAGGCTTAATGTAAAGCACCATGTAAAGCTCCATTTACTTTATTTTAATGTAGCTGCCTCTCTGTAGTTCAGCAATTTTCTTTTTTTTTTTTCTTTTTTTGCGTTTTTGGCCACAGCGGCTTTTGTAGACAGTGGAGAGAGACAGGAAATGGGGGAAAGATACAGAGGAAGACACACGGGCAAATTGGCGATGGGCTGGGATGCGAACCCGCGCCACCTGCACCGCACCGCGGCATGTGTATGTGGTCGCCGGCTTTACCACTAAGCCACCCAGGCGCCCGTTCAGCAACTTTCTGAAGCTTCTGTTTCCTGTCACTGGCTGTGGCTCGTGTGTGGACAACATGAATGACTGAAATCAGAAAATCAGCCTACTCAGTCTCTCACCTCGGTTGAGATTATTTGCTTTTAGCATAAATTTTCCTTTGTATTGTCTTCTGTGTTAATGTCACAGCCTTCATAAATTATAGTGAGTTTCAAAGGTAGACTGCGTGCCACTTTCTTTCCAAAAGAAATGGCCTTACAGCAGGCATGTTAGAACACAACAGTTCAAGAATTTAGTTCTTGCTAGCACTGAATAGAAACTTTCTATGCTAACAGTACAGTCAGTATCTTTAGAGGGTTTCAGGAAACACTTCCTAAAACTACCCACTAGTTTCCAGGAAGAGCTCATTATAATTCACAGAGATGTTCCGTCAACTTTAGCTCCTCTCCCGTACACCATACAGCAGCCCGCTCTTTCCCTCCCAAGTTTGATTTAATTTTTTGATCACTCCCTCTTCTCTCCCTTTCTCTCAGAATCCTGAAGGAAGCAGCGCTAGTGGCACAGGACACAGTTGTATGTGGCTTTCAGAAGGAAAACATGGAGTGGTGCCTGTGTGTCTGGAGGGCATGGGGCTGCTCAGAGCTGGAAGTCTTCTACCAGTCCTACGAGGAGCTGGGCCGCTTCGAGGCCAGTGTGAGGAAAAGAAGGTAGCTGTTGTGCTGCAACAGCAAGGTGCAGAATCAGAGCTCTGTACGGCAGCTGAGCCAAGAGGAATACACACTGACCAGTGTTCAGAGTAGGGAGCTGCTGAACACTGATGTTAGGGGGAGAGCCCCCTCACTGGAGACCCCCTCTCCCTCACTGTGAGGGGGTCAAGTGAGCTTGAAGCTGAGCACCATTATATACCTCAGTATAATCATAACTTAAGAGCTGAAAAATGGCTAGCCTGCTAGTAGACAAGAAAAGCCAAAAAGCTGAATCACAGAACAAATGTGTGTGCTTTAATGATTGACTTTACTTTAGCAGTTATCACCCAGTCACTGTGACTGGGATTCAGTTCAAGATGTGGTGAGCAGTTTGAGACTGATTGCGCTCTTTCTTCCATTCTGGTGGTGAGAGTACCGAGACGTTCTGAAAGGTGAAACATTAAATGAAAAAATGATTTAAGACACAGCTGCTGTTTCCAGCACAATGTTGCTATAAGCTGTGTTAGAAACACACAGGAGGTGGTAAATGGGTTTACAAAGTGTATATTTGCAGATTTTTTTTTAACAGTACCATGAAAATCTGCATGTAAGCTGCAGCTCCTGTAAGCAGCAAACTAACATCTGTGATCAGTGCAACATTATGTAACAGTTCAGTTATTCTCAGTCTTTCCCATGAAAACCTTTTTATCATCTTTTTACACATAAAAACCATTTTTTTTTTCCTGTAAGCTCAATTTTTGCTTTGGACTGTTTGGTCCTTGTTGCTT
This sequence comes from Archocentrus centrarchus, assembly GCF_007364275.1. Classification (NCBI taxonomy): domain Eukaryota; kingdom Metazoa; phylum Chordata; class Actinopteri; order Cichliformes; family Cichlidae; genus Archocentrus; species Archocentrus centrarchus. Next base: position 3,881,069 of record NW_022060260.1, read on the forward strand.
CTCTTCCATTTAAAATATCAGAAAAGATTCAATATGTTCAACATTTTATCTCCTTAATCAGCAGTAGTTTTTGTTTCAGCCTCCCCTCTAATGCACAAAGGATTCACTGGACCAACTTTCTTTTCCAGGGTGTAAAATACTGTTGTTTTGACAAAACTGTTTCAGACATGCCAAAATTAGGGGTTGAGAGCTTGCAGTGTGAAAGGCCAATTGCTTTGTTTTCACTCACAGTCCTGCTAACTCAGGTTTAGGAAAATTTTGGTTAAAGTAAATTTTAAATTAAAAATTACTACTGCATTCAGATGTGACATCATGAGGTCATATTTTTACCAAATTTCCTTATGTTGTGAGTCGGAAGTGAGAACAAGCTCATTTGACGTGATGCAGAAGTCAGAAGCTTCTTAGTGTTTTTTTCCATTGCCTTTACACAAAAATAAAATATTGTGCCCTGATGTCATCAGAACATAATTGTTATCAGCAATGGTACTATACATAATTCATAAAAACATTTTTTGTCATTTTATACAAACAATACAACAAATAAATAAGAAGTTTAATTAATTAATTTACCATTCATTTACAAAGGTTAAGTGTTAAAGTGTTTTTTTGTTTGTTTGTTTTTCTGGTTTTGTGTGTTTGGATGGCAGAAGCTACTGAGTGGGGAAAAGGATGTTTTTGAGAGGGTTAAAAACTGTAGCACTTAAGTCAAAGTTGACGTCCGTGCTCATTTGTCAGCCCTCAATGTTGTAACAAAGCAATGCATGTATGGGAATATACAATACTGTGCAAAAGTCTTGAATCACCCCACATCAATTTATTTATTTTCAAGGAACCAGACGTTCTTGTATCTTTCAAAGCTTTTTTCTTTTTTCTTTTTTTTTTAGCTTTTTGAAGATATTATCTTTTCAAAATTTTAAATGGTATCTTAGGAACTTTCTTACTAGCAGCCTGTTGCATAAACAGATGATTTGTTCCCATTTATTGTACTGAAACTACAAAAAATGCCAAAGATAACAGTTTGAAAAGAATAAAATTTTTGCACTAACAGGTTGATTTGTAAAGAGCTATTAGCTGGAAACTTGGCATATATCAGCATGGTGTGCAGTGTGTCCTTTAAAAATAGGAAACTACGCAAATAAGGGAACAAAAGAAGAAGTGACAGGTCCAAAAAAAACTGCCTACAGCAGATGAATACTGTCTGAAAATCAAGTCCTTAAGAAGTAGGGAAAAAATCTAGCAAAGACCTGACAAAGGACCTGAGAGACGTATCTGGTATCTCTTGTTTGTTGAAGCCTCATCAGAAATGGCCTCAGTGAAATTCACAAGAAGGGAAACAGAGAGAAAAGGCTGAGGTATGCAAAACTGCACAAGAAGTGGCTGGGCTGAAAATCAATGATTTTTATGGAAGGATTAACCAAATTTGAAAGTTTTGTTTCAAATTATCATCAGTTTCTTTCTGAGACTTTATGTCCTCTGTAGTGGTCACAAAAAATGTAATTGAAGGATACTTTTTCTTTGGTTCTCAGGAGGACATGTACAGAGTAGGTCAGGAGTGAGGTACAGCAAATGTCTTCAACCATCTGTAAAACACAGTGAAGGCTCTGTCGTGGTTAAGGGCTGCAGTAGTGTAGTGTTACAGATCTTGTCAAAATTGATGGAATTATAAAGGCATCCATGACTATGTATGGTCATGAATGCTATCAGAAGAGTGTCCGAGTGGCAACAGCTTCATTTTTCAGCTTGACAGTGACCCCAAGGAAACTGCCAATGTAGTAAAACCTGCACAGAAAAACACACAATAAAAGCCATTCATGGACTGACCTCCCCAGAGCCTGACCCTCAACATTATTGAAGCAGTGTGGCATCATCGTGACAGAGAACAGAACAAAAGGCAGCCAGCATCCAAAGAAGAGCTTTGGAATGCTCTTCAAAACGTCTGGAAGACTATCTCTGAAGAAATCACAGGAAAGTTTGCCTAAGAGTTCAGGCTGTGTTGAAAAAGAAAGGTGGTCATACCAAATACGGATGTTTTCAAGAGTACAAACTCTGTTTGCCTATACTGTATGCACAGGTTTCAATAAATCACTGCACCTAGTACCAATTTCCTGGCAAATATAAAGAAATCAAGGATGACTCAAGACTTTTGCACAGTCCTGAATTTGCTAGATAGAAATTTCCTTCTAGAGCAGGCATCCTCAACTCCAGGCCTTGAGGTCTGGTGTCCTGCAGGTTTTAGATGTGTCCCTGATCCAACACACCTGAGTCAAATGGCTGAATTACCTCCTCAGTATGCAGTCAAGTTCTCCAGAGTCCTGCTAATGACTTCTATATTTGACTCAGGTGTGTTGAAGCAGAGACACATCTAAAACCTGTAGGACACCGGATCTCGAGCATTTCTAGAGCATTTACATTCACATGGAATGTTTTCTGCAGTTCTACTGAGCAAACACCAGGGCCCTATTCCAGGAAGCAGGTTCAACAAACTGAGTTTAAAAAGAGATTCTGAGTTGATCAACTCTGAGATCGGCAACTCTGAGTTTCCCGTTCCAGAACAGCTGATCAGAGTTTGTGTGCGCGTGAAGATAAAACTGTGGAGAAACAGCTCAGACTGAGTTTACTGACCGACCTGTATGTTAGAGACTGAGACAGCAGCAGACCCCGAGGGAGCTGACCTCAGGTCAGTTTGTTACTTAATAAAAACTGTTTTTGCTGCAGTTTATGACATTTAGTTGTTTGAATAATTATTCAGTAAAAATGGAATCTATTGATGAAATAACAACCTCACTTTATTATTTTAATGGAGAATTTAATTATTTCTGCCATAATTGTATAAATCTGAGTAATGAGATTTACAGAAAAACTGCTTTAATGTTTCCTGGTTAAGCATTTCAAATCCAATCTAAGATCAGCCTCACTGATAGATGGCAGCTCTCTGACAGCCACAGCAGAGATGTTTCACAGAGTTACTGTTAAAGGTCAGAGGTCAGTCATAGTTTCATGTTATAATAAATGTCTCAGCGTTATAGGTTTTAAATATGTCAGTGCAGTTTGGGAGGATGAGACATTTTAATGAAAGAATGCAGATCGTGTTGGGAAAATGAATCCATTATGAACGGATCCAGACTGGATGAGCTGGAAAATGACTGGAGTCTGAACTGGATCTGGACCTGATCCGGTCTGAATCCATGATCCTGATCCGTTTGGATCCTTCTGCTGTGCAGGTGGACTCGGACACAGTTTGCAGATCCGTTATAGAGCCTATGATTGAGCCTTCGATTTAGGTGATTTTCTGTGGAAAATATGTCGAGATTCATACATTTCAGACATCATAACTTTCAAAATGTTGATTTCAGTCACTTTAAATCCATTTAGTTCAGTTTTGAAGTCTTCAGATTATTTCAGCTTCTTCTTCACTCAAACATTCCCATCATCTCCAGGATCAGACATTTTTCCATCAGTGAGCTTTTCCAACACAACCAATGATCAATCACTGATCATTGATCAGTGTGTTCTGTGTCAGCAGCTTCATCCAGATCAGTGTGATGTAACAGTGATGCTACAGTAAATGTTTCAGAGGAACTGACTGACAGTCTGACAGCTGCAGCTGCCTCGTTATAAATCCGTGACATCATCGCTGTCTCCGTCCTTACAGCCTGTTGACGAGTGAACGACTGTAAAAGCTTCATGTTATGTACAAAAATAACAAACTAACGTCTAACTGGGATTTCAGTGCTTGTAGAAACACAAACGTCTGCAGATGAATTCGCTCCTCTGATGCTCTGACAGCCACTTTATGAAGGAGGAAATGAATGGGAGGGTCAGACAGGTGGTTCAGGTGCAGCAGGAGGGGAGGGGTCAGAGAGACACTCAGAGGTTGTTGGATAAAACCTGCCAGGTTAGGGTCACAGAGTCTGTTACCATGGTAACTGACTCAGAGTTGAAGTTAACTCTCTGGAACAGTTTCCTCATTTTAGGGTTACAGACAGAGTTTTTAACTAAACCTGCTTCCTGGAATAGGACCCACGATTATAGCCAAACATTTTAATTCTGCCAATAGACCAAATGTGAAATAATATCATCCTAAATTAATGAGATGAATTGCATAGGGCTGATCCATGTTATCCGATGGGGGGAGTTTAATGAAATAGTGAAGGCCATTTCAGAGACAGTTTTACATGTTTCACTTTATCTTTATCTTTTTTCTTTATTGTCCTTAACATTCTTGTAGTAAAGCAGAGGATATTTATTGAATTTACTGGAATAAGAAGTGCATTGTGATAGAAGTTGTTCATAGACTCTATAATATGTGCTGAATAAAGTTATCTTAAAATTTATTGATGGAAGGTCAGATTCATTTTTGAAGTCTGTTCTATAGATTCAATTCAATTGCATTTATATAGCGCCATATCACAACAAAAAGCTGCCTCAAGGCGCTTTATATTGTAAGGTAAAGACCCTACAATAATTACAGAGAAAACCCAACAGCCAACAACCTCCTATGAGCAACTGATTTGGTGACAGTGGGAAGGAAAAACCTTTGAAGAGGAAGAAACCTCCAGCAGAACCAGGCTCAGGGAGGGGCAGTCATCTGACAGAGTAAAAAGAGGTGAATGAAAAGAAACACTCAGTGCATCGCACACACACTCCCCCAGCAGCCTAGGTCTTTTGCAACATTACTAAGCGATGGTTCAGCTTCACCAGATCCAGCTGTAACTGTAAGTTTGATCATAAAGGAAAGTTTTAAGCCTAATCTTAAAAATAGAGAGGGTGTCTGTCTCCTGAATCCAAACTGGGAGCTGGTTCCACAGATGTTTGTCCTCTACACCCTCAGAGAAAAGGAGAGAGAAATGCCTTTCCTGATGGAGTGTTGATGATGGAAGAAGGAAGTGAAAAACAAAGCTCCTGCTTGGAACAAGTAACAGAAGAAGTCTCTTTCTGCCCAGAAATTTGGCAAAGCTTTCTGCTAGGTTTTCAGAAGAACATCTGACCTATTCCTTATATAAATATAAATGTGACAAAGTCATATATTGATCTTACAACAGTGATGTTAACATGCTGGGAACTGAGGAGACCCATTATTGTACTTTTAAAAGGGACGTTTTCCCATTCTTTGTTGATACAGCTGGTCAGTAGTTCTGGGCTTCCTTCGTTGTCAGTGGTGACTGTTTTCGATAGCTGACAACTCTGGAAATGGGATGACATTTATAGAGCTCTTTTCTAGTCTTAATGACCACTCAAAGTGCTTTAGACTGGAAGCCAGTAATACATTCATACAACCTTTATTCTGTACACTCTCTCTAACCAACAATTTAGACTCACCAGTTCACCTGACTAATGTCTTTGGACCATGGGAGGAAATACCTGAAGGTATCCCATTCAGGCACAGAGAGAAAATGCACACTCCACAGAGAAAAGGCCCAGCCAGGTTTCCAGGAGCATTCTTGGTGAGAGACAACATTATTAACCACTGCACCAACTTGCAGCTGTCTGGACAGTTTTTCACCTGGACTCTTGCTGCAAAAAGCAGTTATGCCTCGTCTTGTTGCAGTAAATCTTTCCTGGAAAAGACATGTTTCAAAAGCTGTGTATATTTTTCAGGAGCAGTATCAGAAAAAGCAAGACTGTTGTGTGTCTCTGTATCACTACCAGCACTAATGCTAAATTTGGATCTCTCTCATTCAGACCACTTGCATGTTTGTTTGTTTTTGGGGGGGGTCGCCTGGCGAGAAGCAGGGAAACACTTAGGGATCACTTTTCCATTGTCCATCTGTCTGTCAGTATCTCAGTAACAGTGCACCATATTGACTTCAAACTTGCAGGATAGATACATACTGAAGAGTACAGCTGCAGAGCACAACCATAACCCTGCCTCCTCTTATACTGGTTTAATCACTGTCATCAATCTATGATCATTCATTTGTCTCTCAGCTGTCTCATCTCTGTATTTTCTATGTCAGATATCTTTATCAATATTGAATGAGATAACCTTCATGTATAAAATATAGACAGTTCTATGCAGCACCCACTGAACAACAATTATTTACTGTAAAAATATATTTGTAAATAAACATGAATATACTTCAGACAAACCTTTGTTTGTTTTTTTAACACTACCTTTCAGTTTCTCTGGACAAATCTGGTGAAATAAGGTAGTTGCAGAGAAGCCAAGTACCAGTTCAGGTCATTTGAATCAGGTTTTCTCCATCAGATATCTCACAAGGTGATAGAAAACAGTAAATTATTGTGGAGAAATTCATAGTGCACTACTCATCTTAATTTGCCTTTTGATCATTACAACTCAGCACTGGTTTTTGTTCTTGTTACTTTTTCTAGACTCTTAGAATCTTGTAATGATATTTTGTACGGTACATGATATACAATGTACTAAATTCTTTGGAATATTCTAAAATGGTTGACCACTTAGTCCACACAGCCTTTGGTAAAGCAGTGAATTCCCCCCACCCCCCCACCCCCCACCCCCATCTATACTTCTCAAAGACAGTCTCTGTGAGCTGCTTATTATGTATCCAATCAAAGCCTGTGGCTAACTAACTAACTAAGTAACTAATTTATTGTGAGATTTTCCACAAGCTGTTAATGCTTTTCCTGCCATGAAGAAAAGTTTTCAAGTTCAAAATAAGTGTTTTTTAAATGTTTTTAAATTGTTTTTTGGAAAGAAGAAAAGAAATCCTATTTAGGTATCCTAAATCCTGATCCTATATGTTTAAATAAAAAACAAACTACATAATCACTGTATTATATTTTTACTTTAATTCACTAAGCATCCCAGGATGTATTTAATTCTGCCACTAAGCCAGTTGTGTTTTCAGTATCATTTGGTTTTCTGTAAGAGAGCCAAAAATGCACAAGTTAAGAGGATTTTGTCTTTTGTATTGAAGACAGTCGCTGGCCCTCCAAATCTTTACAAAGTTCTCGAAACCTCTAGTTTGTAAGGTAGAAATGTGTCTTCTGTCTTCCCACCCATGCTGATATACTGCAGCGTGCTTAAAAGAAGCACTGGGAACACACTAATCAGAAGAAAGAGATATGTTTTTCACTCGTAATTTTCATAATTTCCAAATAATCCAGATTTTTTTTTTTTTAAATGACTTCAGAGAATTTATTTCATTGTTTACCTGCAGGCTCTCCTGTAAACAAGATGACAGGGTAGGTGCCAGGAGTTTACACAGCAGTCAACATGGTGGCACTGCAAATACTATGAATGATGCTCTTGTCATTTGAAAAAAGACTTGGCCATGTGTTGGCCTGATATGAATAACTCATGCTCTTGGGCGCTCTCGTTTAACCTTGGCGTAGGCCAAAATACCCACAGCATCCCTGGCCTCATAGGCTGTAGAGCAGCCTCTCAGTTCCTCACAGTGAAAGATTCATTCTTGCCACTGCTGGCATCTCAGCTTATATATGTATGTTATATGTGGGCAAGGACATATATTAAGCTCGTCACGTGTTAGTAGTTCATCGTTACATGTCTTCAGATCTTTAGACAGAAGAGGGCAGTAAAGAGAAGCCTTGCCAGCTAATCCTCTCCCTAAAAACTGCCTTAATGCCACTTCCTTGATCTTTATTTATTTTTAACACATATAAAAACAAAAAACTTCAGTTGTAAGGTTCATATTAAAGCTCTTGGGCCTGTAATTTATTGTGACAACAACAAATTGTTTATCATAATTACAGGGATGTTAAATATATACGCGAACTTGGAGATTAAGTGAATTTGGGAAATTCTGGTTTCTCACTATCATGGCTATCATGAAACATGACATGGCACCAATCTCAAGAGCGTATCAACTTTCTTACTCTTATCTCACAGGAAGACATTCACTAAGCCAAATGGCAGGAAGTGAAAAGGGATGATAATTTAAAACTTGCTACTTCCTCTAAGGCCTTTTACACATGCTCAGTTGTGGCTTGATAGCAGTACATGTCTACGAACGTTTATGTAGTGTTGCCACATCTTAATTTAAACCCCTGTTTAATTAGAACTAGTCCAAAGGTATTTTATCAAATGTGGACAGTACTAATTTTGGTAAATGAATACTTATTTTGAATATAATGCTTTTCTTGGACATGCTTCCTGTAATGGAAAACTTGTTTTTTAACTCTAATAAACTATGTGTACCTCTTTGGTATGTAATTGTAATTTTCTCATACAAATACCAAGTGTGTGAAGATGGCTGTGTCCAAGGCCATGACGCACTTATTATCAGGCTGATGCTACATGGTGGTGGGAACTTGAATTCCCCACAGCTAATAGAACAAGACTGTATCAACACAATGAGTATAAAAGCACGGTGGTTATTTTGTTCTGCGGTCAATGCTGATGCGAAGACTGTACATGCTGTATTGATCCCTTTGCAAAGGTTAAATGAATCAATGAATCATCAAAAAATCTGTTTGGTTTCAGGGCTCAACTTGTTTTTTCCACAACACTTCCCACTGTGTAACATCAGGTCCTCTTTTAACAACACTGGAGGTGACCAAATGTTGTAATTTAGCATGTGAAATATTTTTCCATGCGTGTTTGAGATTGGGTTTCTGCTGTTCAGCAGTTCTGGGCCTCTTCTGTCATGCATCTGACAAATGTTTTCATTGGGTGACACATCTAGACGAGTACTCCAGACTCTGTTACTCTTCTACTACAGAGCCATAATGTTAGAATATATGCAGGGTTCTAGCCAGCGGTTGATCACCCAGCACTGCGCCATGCTGAGGTCACCGTGCACCGGGCTGAGAATGTCACCGGTTCGCTGTCTATCGGAAATGTCACTGCAATTAGCAAAGGGGCGCGCACCCCCGTGGCCAATACCAGACTGATTTTTTTTTCTCTGGCTGATTTGCGACCTGCCACGGCCAGTTTAGTTCACAGTGCGCATGTGCGATCTCGTGATGGTCCTGTTCACACTTGATTTTGATGGGCAAAATAGTGACCAGCGTGAAACTGAAGGGGGAAGTAGAGAAAAAAGGGAAGGGAGCTCCAGTTTTGGGCTTCGTATTAAGCATAAAATCCCAGGAACTCATCTTGTTATCCTTGTGAGTCTACAATGACAAGAAACAAGATGAGTTCCTGGGATTAAGCATAAAATCCCAGGAACTCATCTTGTTTCTTGTCATTGTAGACTCACAAGGATAACACACTGATGTGTTGCTTAAGGAATGTTTATTAACAATACAGTTGTGAGTGTATCTATATATATATATATATATATATATATATATATATATATATATATATATATATATATATATATATAATTTTATTATACTATTAGTATTGTTAATCTGTTGTTGTGTTTTTACATTTTTGCTGCTGTTACACCTGAATTTCCCCTTTGCGGGACAATAAAGGCTGTTTCTTCTTCTTCGTCTTCTTCAATAGCTGCAGGTAAACGTCTTATATTCAGAACATCCTAACAGACTGCAGAGATTCACACTCCTGATCATCATCAAGTCAAATCAGGTTCAGCTGCCTTCAGTGACCCGTTGGACCAAACATTATCAGTTCAATTCAATTTTATTTATAAAGCGACAAATCTCAACAAACGGTCGCCTCCAGGCGCTTTATATTGTAGCGATTCTCTTAGTTAGAGAGCGTGTTGATGTTGTGGGATTTCGGACTGTTCGGGAGGTTCGTGAAGGCAGCATGGAGAGAGAGAAAAGACCGAGAGCTTGCCTGTGTGTGTGTGTTGCTGTTCCGTTGTTGTAGTTGTGGTTGGCGTGGCTGTGGCCTACAGCAGCCGTTTTTCTGCAAATAAAGACGACCTTTGTTGTGAACATCGCCGACTGTGGAAGTGTGTTTACAACGTTACAATATTATGGGTAAAGGCCTGACAATAATACAGAGAAAACCCAACAGTCAAAACGAGATCAGAGAATATTACATACATAATATTATCCAACTGTTCACCGTCACTGAATTAGCAAGCTCGCGCGGCATTTAGTGTTTAGCCCCCACCATCAAACACACACACACTGGGCTGAAATGTTTTTCTGGCTAGAACCCTGATATGCAGCACAGCGGTCCCCAACGTTTTTTTGTGCTACGGTTTGATGTCAGACAATATTTTCATGGACCGCCCTTTAAGGTTTGGCAGATAAATACAACAAAATAAATGATACGACCAACATAAAAACTGTGATAGTTTCTAAATATAATAATAAATGTGAATCCACTGTGTACTCGTATGCCACTTTATCAGCAGTGTCCTCCCAATAAATGCACTTGATTAATTGATCATCAACTGTGAGCAACTCTGCCTGAGAAACAGAAGCTTCCAGCTGTGTATTAACACAATTTTATGTTCACATTCCAGCAAATTCACCTCAAGTCAAAGGCTCAAGTGTTAATTTCTGATTCTACAGACCTCAGCTGGCACATTAAATTTTAAGGTGCATGGTACAATTTGAAATAGACTGAACAAGAATAGCTGGTTTGGAGGGATGGCCAGGAGAAGCCTCTTCTTTCTGAAAGGAACATGGCAGCATGACTTAGATTTGTAAAAGTGTATCTGAATAAAGACTTCTGGAACAATGTCTTTTGGAAAGACAAGACCAACATGGAGGTATCTGGTGACTGTGCACCACCATGTTTGGTGAAAACCAAACAAAGCATATCAGCACAAACACCTCATACCAACTGTCAAGCAAGATGGTGGACATGTGATGATTTGGGGTTGTTTTGCTGGTTATGGCTAACAGTAACCGAGTTATGAATTAAAGACAACTTTTGCTGACAATCTCTCGCCCATCCTTTCAACGGTCTGACGGACTCTACCGTATCAAGATTGACACGGAAGTGCGTGGCCTTAAAGTAAAAACTTTTGCAGGATCTTGCAAAAGTGCATCTTCTTTTTTCCTCCCGTGTCCATTGCAGGGTTCTATACATACATTTCTGCCGAGACATAAACGATAATATGAAAAAGGACTAACAGACCATAAGAAAGGGAAGGAAGCAGGAGCACCTGATCTTTCATCCAAGATAAGAAACTCATTGCAGAACAAACATCCCCCTTTGGCTGGTGCTCTTCTGTGTGGAGTCTGAATGTTCTCCCCGTGTTTGCGTGTTTTTTCCTTCATCATTTGCCTGTATGTTTTGTGTTTCTAAGGCAGTTTAAATTTGTAGAGCACAAACAAATTCAGGTAAGAAAATATTTCTGAGTCATGATTTGTGCATGAAATGTTTATATTAATGGTTTACACAGAGACTCGTTTGTGAATGAGGACAACAAGAATTGTATGTCAACCAGTTGGACAACCTGAAAACATTTTGCCTCTTATCAGAGATGTTGCTAGGTTCAAAAATACTGTTGGCCATCAGTGCTGCCCATCAGCAGCAGCAGCAGAATCTTTAGGCAGCACAAATCCCCTGGAAGTACAAGCTCTAAAACAGATAATTACCAGGACTCTTATTGGGGTGCATTTGAGCCTTAGTGACTTTATTCACCACATCAATTCAAAAGCAAATGGCTAAGAAAGAACCAGGAATAAACAATGCTAAAATCATGCTAAAAATAAACCACTGAGAATACTGTCTGTGATTGCCATTCTTATGGTAAGAACTAACTCATCCAAGATGGTTAGTCGCTCCATCTGTGGTATCAATTTGAAAATCCTAGGTGACTTCGTTCTCGAGTTATCAGGTTCACAAGATTCTCAGGAAACTTGACCTTGAGCTTAAGGTTTTTTTGAGCTGATGGGTAAAAACCATAATGAGTACAGAACAAAATGCTTTTGATCTTTGGCACCAATATTTCTAAAGTGAATGTGGAGTGAGGATGGTTATAGTCAGCCATGGAATCACAATACTGATATTTGCTTTGTGGTGCTGTTGTATCGTCTACAAGCACTACAAGAGTAGCGTTTACTCATCATATGTTAGGAAAGTTTTCCACTGCCCAGTGTCTTTTAAAACTTAAGTGACACACAGATCACTGCACTACCAGTAAGCTTGAGTTCAGTTGGAGCTTCTGACGGATAAGATTTATTCCTGTTGACATGTTATTGTTTTCATTAATTGCACAATCTAAAATACTAAAAAATGTCTTTGATGTGTGAGCCTGCTATGAAATTATTCTTTCCATGAACTGATGTTCAACACTAGCGCAGGAATGCCTCTAAGGCTGGATTAATAAAAGGCCTCACATCCTCATGGTTTCTGATAACGCCCGGTTTAGACAGTCTCCTTTTCAATTCTTTTTTTTTTTTTTTTTTTTTAAATAACAAGTCAGGTCATTTCAAGATGCTTCATATTGTAAAGAAAAGACCCTACAATATATATAGAAACCCCAAGGGAGGAAGAGTGTTGTCTCAACAGGAAGATGCATCTGGCAGAACCAGGCTCAGGGATCAGTTGTGGGATTAGGATAGACAAAAAAGACACAGAGAGTCGATATGAAGCATTTTTACCTGAGACTGAAAAATATAACACAATGCATTTACTTTCCCCCCATTTTATTCATTTTTAAATAGAAAACCTTGTCCATTTAGACTGAGTTAAAAGAACGAAAAAAATAGAAAAGGCCAAGAAAATAAAAACATGACAGCACAGCAACATGAATCACCGATTCATGTTGTAATGCTGAAACAAGAGCATCAACCCAATAGAGTGTTACACAATGCAAGTACACAGGCAGGGGCATGACATAAGGAAATGCTTTGACATCAAACCTGTAACACAGGACACACCTTTGTGGACCCAAATGACACACCACTTTTTTATGTTAACATATAAAACTGATTTAGAAAAAAGACAGCCATGTGTGATTTGAGCTGGCTGATAATCAAAGCACTGCTGCCATTTCAAGCTTCTGGAATAAAGCTCAGCTCCCAGTTCGCCCAACGAAGAGGTCTGGGACAGATCAAACTTTTGTGTTTATGCTCCATTATACAGCCAGTTTCATGTTTGTGCCTGCAAAACACCACCCACACCCACACCCACAGGCATCATGATAGAGACTGCACAGCAGCAGACTGTGCAAAACCCTTTGGCCTAAAAAAAGGAAACGTGCAAAAAAAAAAAAAAAAAGCATAAATGACAAACAAAACTATCCCACAACTGACATGGTTATACAACTGTTCCAACATACACATTTCAGCAGATTGTAGAAAATGGAGCCTGCAAATTCAATAAATTAGATAGAAAATAATGAATTGCAGATATCAAATCCAGCAGGTGGGTTCACAGAAATTAACAATACAGAAAAATATAAAAAAGAAACAGAAACAGTGTTAAGTCATATTACCAAAACCATAAAAGTAAATGTAAAAGGAAACAACTTAAATCAAAGACTTCTAATGAAAGGGCCCTCGGTAATCATTGAGAAAGCTCTAATTGGAATTCTTATTCATAAAATGCTGTTCAGAATCAGTCTTTGTAAACATTCACAATCAAGAGCTGAATGTAGTTTTAAGCACTGTTGGTCTTGAGGACATCGACACCAGTCTGCCTTCTGCACACAAGACAAATATAAGTTTTAATGCTTGTGTACTTCACTGAGGTACACATTAATAACCCCTGCACCACCTTCTTCTACTGGACTGACAGATAAAATTGAACACCCAAAAGGAGCCTTGAGTCCCGGCTGTAACCAGGCTCAGAAAGCAACACTGTTCAGAATTCCTTCTATCATCCAGACTCAGAGCCCAGACTGTCTCTGCGAGTTGTTCATTATGGTGCTTCTTAAAAACAAACAAAGACATATTTTCAAAATATATCAATGTGAATTCTTTCATTTTATTAAAAAATAAATTAAGCAGTGAAACCACCACTAAGAGGAGAAAGTGAGTTCAGTTTGTGACAGCCCAGCATTTCTCACGCTGTCCTAGCTGAGCCGTTATTGCTGGCCAGTTTCCTGAAACCGTGGTCATTCTTCTCCAGCCAGAGCTCAGCCAGCTGCTGGGTGGAGCCATGGGAGGAAGCTCTGGAGCCCAGGCACATCTTATATTGCTTTGCATCCAGGTTGAGGTCACATGTGACTGGATGGTGAATGTGAACTATCCCCGTGTCTGTGCTTCTAAACAACTTAATCCCTGACAGAACAAATTTATTATAAAGGTCCACATCCTCTAATCCCCAGCCCTGTATGGAAGTGTCAAATCCTCCAGCTTGAACCAGGTCTCTTTTGTAGACACAGACGATCCCAAAGCCGTAGTTTCTCCACAGACCTGTCTTAGAGGTGAAGACATAGTGGTTGTTGCTGGGAACCTTGCCAGCATACACTACTTTGGGGTCATACTGGCTGAAGATTATGGGGAAATAAGTCTGCTCCCCCAGGACAGCATTGGTTCGACATCTCTTGAGGAAATCACTGGAGAAGAGCAGATCCACATCACAGTAGAAGAGCAGGGAATCATTAGAAAAGTGTAAGGAACCCACTTCCAGAGCCAGAGCCCTGGAAAAGGAGCCAGGAACGGGCTTTATCTCCATCTCTGCTCGAGGATACTTCATGTGATACTCCCTCATAAGCTCCACCTGCTTCACCCGCTCAGTGTTGTTATCTGTGCTAAAGAGCAGGACCAGTAGTTTGACATTTTGGTTGGGGATCAGACATACTCGTTCAAAGTTAGCCATGAAGCGCACAAAGATGTCATAGCGGCCTGACAGTGGTACCAAGAAGTTGATTTTCTTTTCTTTTGGCTCCCTCTGGTCCTGACCAGAGGTAGCCAGCTTGAAGGGCACCAGCATCTTGAGGGAGTTGGACAGAAATGAGAGAGAGTCTGACTCCTTGTTGATGTGGCTGGCCAGCGCTCTGGCATCCATCTCCTCCTCCTCTCTGAATTGGATCTTGCTGAAAGTCTGCTGCAGGTAGGCATGCCTCCTTACAGGAACTGTCATGGTCTTTCCTTTGTGCTTCTTGTACAGCAGCAGAAGATCCAGGACATATTCTGCCCCATATAAGGGATTGACTCTCCGGTAGCCATACTGGATTTCTTTGAAATCAATGACCCGGCCTCGTGTTTTGGCATTGGCATTGATCATCTCCATCACCTGCATGATGATGTCATCCAGGGCCTGCCTCTGAGAGGAATCCATCCCACGGCGGGGCGGCTGACTGTCAGATGATGAGAACAGGTACTTTCCTGTCAGAAACTCCCACTCCAGAACTTCCTCCCGCTGACGGGGGTGGAAGCGCATAAACGAAGGAGGCATGCCAAGCTGGAGGTCCTCTCGGTCAGGCTCAGCTGCCCCGTAGCGCCCCATCTGGACAATCTCTCTGTGGAGCTGGATGGTGCGGTGGCGCAAGTCTGCGATCTTGCGGCTGAGCATATAGCTGTGCAGGCGATACTGGTAGGGGGGGTTCTTGTTGGGGTGAAGGGTGATGGCTCGATGGATCTTGCTGTTGTGGAGATCTCGTATGTAGCCCTTTTTGTTTGGTTCATAGTTCTCATAGAAGAGCTGCTGCATCTGTGGAGACACAAGATTAATTGCTGTTAGAGCCACTTAGGTTGTCGACTGATTAGAAATACCCACAATCTTATGCAAAATTATCAGCTTGTTTGTCCCAGCATTAGGAGAGTGATATCACAGATGAAGACACATGAAAACCATTTCCAGCTGGGATACTGCAAGAATATGATAAGTAGCATTCTGTCTAAACTACATAGATCCATAAGGTGTCTTCAACAAACCATCCGATCTACAGATTTAACCTGTAAACAGTTTTTCCCCACAAACATAAAGCACATGTTGTTCAGTCAACTCTTCATCCAAAGACAGCATAAAAAATGGATTATATATGAGTATCCAACATATCATTAGTTGATTATTATCATTACATACTTATTTAATTACAATAGATATGTATCTATTGTATATATATATATATATATATATATGAACTTTGTCAATTTTCCACAATATATCATTAAGTGGACCTTGAACACCTTCGTGGCTGTAAGGCAAAATTTAATGGATTGTTAATATGACCCCACTGTACACCTCTGCAAAGTTTATCAGAAGTCATTCAAAACTTTTTGAGTTATTGTGTTTACAGATAGAATGACATGCACATGCAAACAGTATCAAAAACATAACCTCCTTGGGGGATGTTGTGCTTGTTAAATAAGTAATTGTGGACCCAGCTCCCAGTATGGGCTCAACAGACACAGTCACTACTTTTAAATTTGGCTTTAAAGCATTATGTGATAAAACATCCATCCATTCATTCACTCCCGCATATCCTATTCAGGGTCGCGGGGGGGCTGGAGCCTATCCCAGCTGACATAGCACGAGAGGCAGGGTACACCTGTACAGGTCACCAGCCTGTCACAGGGCCAACACAGAGAGACAGACGACCATCCACACTCACATTCGCGCTCTCATTCACACCTATGGGCAATTAGAGTTTCCAGTTAACCTAACCCCAGTAACTGCATGTCTTTGGACTGTGGGAGGAAACCAGAGTACCCAGAGAAAGTCCACGCAGACACGGGGAGAACATGCAAACTGCACACAGAGAGAGAGGGAGGGGCCTGGGCCAAGGTGGAATCGAACCCAGGTCTTCCAGATGGTAGTCTAGCTGTGAGGCAGCAGTGCTAACCACCGCGCTGCCCGTGATAAAACATATATAATATTTCTATGTGTTCTCCTCTCCTTTGTGTCACAGTTCTGGATGCCATTAACTTTGTGTCTTCTCTTTCTTGTGGTTTGGGCTTCTTCTCTGTACCTTCTACAGGTGTCTCTGGATCCAGAGGTGCATGCTCCGGACATAGCCCAGCAGCCTGTTTTCCTCCCCTCTGAAAAGTGCTGCTCAATGGATAATAATTAAATCTCACAATTTTAAAGAGAGAAACCTAATTTACAATGCAATGTACCTTGAGATGTCAGTTGCTGTAAATTGGTACTATGTAAAAAGTGAACCTAACTGAAATTTGATTAAATGCTTGTAAACACTTCAAATATTGACAGTTATTATTTCCCCCAAGGAGGAGGATAGAGGATCCAAGCTGCACAGAGGAGGATTTTCTTCAGACCTGCTGGAGCTTTACACATCTACTGTTCCTCGAATGGCAAGAGGTTGAAAGTGTAAATACTGGGGGAGCTGTTTTTGAGTTGATCTCAAACATGTTAAAGAAGGCAGCGTTTGTGCAATGAAGGGAGTATCAAAACAGCTGCAGTCAAAAAGTCTATTTCAAGAAGACAACTCTGGAATACAGCCACAAACCTGATCCCCAGAGTGAGGCCATGCTGCAAACTGGACAGCAGCAGCCTGAGAGTGCTGGAAAGTGAGACCTAAAGCTAAATACAATCTTGCCTTGCTGTTTGTTTTTCCATGGCTTTAATCTACATTCCATTGCACCTAATGGGGCAGCCAGCCAATCAAAACACACTGCAAACTTCGCCATTAACGGCAGTGCAAAGAAAAGATATGTCTTCATAAGTGAAAGGACAGCCTTTACATGTTTAACCATGTAATTACATGTACAGCAACTAGCAGAAATAGAAAAGACTTGCAACAGTTTTGTCTGACAATATTTCTGTAGACTTTTTCACCCTGCTGTGAATTTATTGGTAACCAAAGAGCCTATTGTGACATTAGACAGGGACACTAAATCATAAAATGGTGCATGTGTGGAGAAGGATTAGATATTGCTTTATAGTAAAATAAGATCCTAAGTAATGTCACATCCCTTCATATTTGATTTGTGAACACATGTTAAAGTTGGGGCAAGGAGAAAGAATCAAATTCAACCTGTTTACTTACTAACTGATCCCATTACAGATTGATTTGATTGAAAATGTATTAAAAGACATGCTGCTGTTTAGTCAAGACTATGGCATAATAACCACAATATGGCATGGTTTTATCTGTGCTGAGTCAGCTTTCGAGGTGACTACCCACAATTGTGAGCAGAAATGGTGCGTGGATGGCTTTATTTGGCAGAAATCTGTGGACTGTCCTGTAATTTGTGACCATTAAATCATGCATGATAAAACTGTTGGTGATACTGAAATTTAAAAACCCAAGTTTGAAAAACCTGGGATGCTCTGTAAAATGTAAATGTAAAATCAGAATGCACTGATTTGCAAATCTCATAAACCCATATTTTATTCAAATTAAAACACAGAAAACATATCAAATGTTTAAAGTGAGAACATGTACAATTTTAAGAAAAATATAAGAACATTTTGAATTTGATGGCAGCAAGACATCTCAAAAGAGGTGGGACAGGACCGTGTTTTCCACTGTGCAGCATCCACTTTTCTTTTAACAACAGTCCCTAAGCAATTGGGAACTGAGGAGACCAGTTGCTGGACTTCTGGGAGCAGAATATTGTCCCATTCTTGTGTGATATAAAATTCTAGCAGCTGTCTTTTTTGTAATATTTTTGTAATGTTTTCAGTTGGTGAAAGGTTTGGTCTGAAAGGTCTTTTACTGTTGTAATAGCAGTATGCAGTTTAACATTGTCTTGCTGAAATCTGCAAGGTCTTCCCTGAAAAAGATGATGTCTATGTAGGAGCATATGTTGCTCTAAAAACCTATATATACCTTTACAGTTGTACTTTGAGGTAGAGCAGGTCATCTACTAATCGCAAAGTTGGTGGTTCAATCCCTGGCTTCTCCTGTGTGCATGCCAAATTCTCCTTGGGCAGGATACTGAACCCCAAGTTGCTCTCCAATGCATCCATTGGAGTATGAATGTTACACAGAAAGCACTTTATAAAGAGAAAACTGCGTGCAGTTTGAGTGCTCAGGTAGAGTAGAAAAGTGCTATATAAGAACCAGTCCACTTATATTTAGGGATATTATTCTGAAATTGTTTTTGCAGGTTGGTAAACTTTTGTTCATTATATTTAGTTTTTACACAACATCCCAACTTTTTTTGTAACTGGGGTTGTATTTTTCCAGCAAGTGTAGTTGATAGCAATGTTGGAAGAGAATTTGACAGCTCGGACTGTACCCAGCAGGGTAACACAAATAATCAGCTGACAGCCAGGATGTCTCTCTCTCCTGTGGCTTCACCATCATTAGCAATTTCCCTAATTATCTGATCTCACTGTTGCAACTTATGACTCATTAGTGCAATTTCTTCACAGTCATTAGCTTCACAACAGCCCATCCGGCTAATCAACATAAACAGTTCTTAAGCAAAGGCAGGCTATGAAAAAGTCACAAGTTATTCCTGGAAGCTGAAGTCTTGTGTGCTTAATTTCAAGCCCATCTGTTCTAGTGATTGTTCTTAAAGCTCATTATATACACAATAGATGTTCTAAAGTCTCAACTCTTACACTGAATTTGTTACACAACCCTGGAACGAAGCAGGAAAAGTTTGTGCTTTTCACTGAATCTTTAGGCACTGCGTGTCTGTGTGTGATTTAAGTGGATAATGTAATGACTACAGCTACAGCCACACACCTGATTCAAATGTCCTTATGTGATGTAAAGGAGGAGTGTAGTATTAGGATCAACTTTTCCTTCTCATCTAACCAAATTCTCCTTGGTCAGGCAATCACGTTTGCCATCTTCATAGGGACAAACGTGCTACATAACAGTCTTTTAGGATGGATCCATAATATTTGGCTGGGGCAGAAATAGAATGAGATCACGCAAACGCATGGTGAACCAAAATGGCTGTGCCCAGTGGTAGATGGCAAATTGCAGTGATTATACATTTAAACTATTTTAAGTTACTCTCAGAAAAGGACATCTAATCTCAGGGCATTCCAGCTCTTATCTCTTATTGCTCGCACTGACACTGGGACAGTGGCTGATAACTAAAGGGGCAAATTTACAACTACTGAAAAAATGTATGTTAGAAGATCACGGCTCATGGCACATCACTATACACACACACACATACACACACAGGACCTTGAGGTGTAGGTGTGTTACCAAGAGGCTGGTGGGTGGGGCTGCTGAGGTGGCCACTTTGTGTGTGTGCGCGCATACAGCCTGGGTCTGGGGCTTGCCGTGCCTTGGCCCCAGTAGGACATGGTTGTGGAGGGTCAGGGTTTGCCTTACTCCCTACTGCTCCCCACTGGTCCTTAATATCCCCTGGGGTATGTGCACTTCAGGGTGCGTGCCAGATGTTTTGGCGTGGTTGTTGACCTGCTCCCTTGGGGGTTATGGTCAGGGATGTGGCTCAGGGCTCTTTGGTTGGAGAGGGGGCTCCATCTGGAGCATCCCTCTTCCTTCTTTGGGGGTGAGCATGTGATTGTCATCGGGATGTGCGGCCCTGGCTCCTCGGTACTGTTGGTGGGCTATGGACGACCCAGGTCTCCTGGGTCTTTCTCCGTCTGGCTCTGACTTCTGAGGATGGAGGTTGTTGAGGCTTCTCATCCTCATTATCCAATAAATTTCATGACACACAAACATACACACATGTACACACTCAAACAATACAGTATGTTTGTTGGTGCATTCATTTTCTTCTCTTTCAGCTACTGTTTTGTTTTGTTTTTTTAATGTGTTTCATTACAATGAAGCAGCAGTTGGGACGCATTGGCCTTTTTTTTTTTTAAATTTTACTTCTTCTTTTATCACTTATCTCCTTTTGCTAATCTGCCCCTCCCTGCCTGTCAGCTCTGGCACTGCAGAAGTACACAGATACTAATGTTAATAAAATAAATGAAAAAAAGAAAAGACAAAGACTAACAAGAGGAGCCTATAGAGTCTATAGAGCTCCTCTTGGCAAAGTAAATGTGTTTTGGCATAAAGTAGCATTCAGGTTATAATTCTGCTTTCTAAAGATGCCAGACAGGACAGGTTTATTTTAAAAAAGTTACAAGATGACTCCAACAAGTTTGAAGATTCACCTGAATTTTTTTAAAGTGATGCTTTATGACTGCAATCAGCACAATAGACTACCGTATTTTCCGGAGTATAAGTCGCACTTTTTTTCATAGTTTGGCTGGGGGTGCGACCTATACTCCGGAGCGACGTATATGTGACATTTACAACACATGAACCAAAATACTCCCGCCACTTGACATCTCCGTGAACTGCAGCTTTAAGGCAGTCTTGCGTAACCTGTGGGCGCAGTGGATGATGGATGGAGAGCACAGCTTAACGGCAACTGGGAGAATGCGCCACCCAACTTTCCTGGAAGTCATTGGATGGATCAAGAAAACATGGGCTTCAGTGACAACCAAACCATCCTGTTGGGATTCAGAAAGGCTGGAATAATTGGAACTGCAGCTGACGACGAGTCTGACTAATGCGACACAGAAGAGGAAGCGGTGCTTCGTCTACGGAGTGTAATTGTTTAGAAGTGACACCGAGGATGAAGAATTCAATGGATTGATGGTTTGGTTAACTTGTTAGTATGTTCTTTATGCTATGGTTATCTGAATAACTTAATGTTACGTTAACATACCGAACACGTGTTCGTTGTGCGTCATGTAGCTGAATGTGTTACGTTAGCATAACGTAGGCGTAACCGTGTTCGTCCTGTTCTTTAATCCATTATTATTTTAAATTGCCGTTCAAGATGGAATTTCTGCTCTGGGTCTCAGATTCTATCAACCCCCCCCCCCCCCCCCCCCAAAAAGTGCGACTTATAGTCCAGTGCGACCTATATATGTTTTTTTCTTCTTTATTATGCATTTTTTGGCTGGTGCGACCTATACTCCGGAGCGACGTATAGTCCGAAAAATACGGTATGTGTATGTATCCATGCATGGAGGCTTGGTGTGCAGGCAGAGAAAAAGAGAAACCCGAGGCTCAGTTAGAGCAGGCAGTGAGGCCAGAGGAGTAGTACGGCTGCCAGTCCGGCTGGGTTTAATCTGCAGAACAATAAGCAGTGCCTTCCTCAGAGTGCACTGTGCAAATCTAATTGGACACAACATTATGCTGCTGTAACTGGCTCTCTTGTAAACAAGGGTGCTCTGTCTAAACAAATTTTTCAACTCAGGAAAAAGCTTCTCACACCGAAGGAGACAAGACAAAAGCTCTGATATTAATGTGTGTGATGGGTAGTGGTTGTTCCAGTAATTGCATCGTGATAACAGATGACTTCATCAGTGTTAGCCATCTAACCTGCAAACTGGTGCTGAGGAAGACTACAGTCTAAATTAAGAGGGCTCTTAATTTGGAATATCAAGCTCGGATGGAACCTGGACTGATCGCACTTAATTTTGTCAGAGTTAGAGTGATTCATAAAAATTTGTTCCATGTAGCACTTTAATAAACAATTTAAAACTAAATACAATCTGCCAAACTATTTATATTTTACATCCTCCTGTTCACACACATGGACTGAAAAAATTGAGGGGAGGCAGGATCCATTACTGCAATTAAGCGTACTGTTTTTTTCCTTTGAGAGAGAGATGCCCCTGGGGCTGCATCACAGGCACTGACATGTCTGTGTTGGTTCACTACGGCAAAACCAGCCCCAGGAGAATTTCAATGCTATCATTTTAACTTTAATGCTTGAAGTGGATCAATCTACCAATCAATTATTTATGTTGTTTAATTATAGATTAAGGTTGCCTCTATTGCTGGAACTGACTCGTCTAACCAGCATTGTAACAAAATCTTAAGTGTTAGTCTCTGGAGCTGGAAAAAAAAAAAAAGGCTGAACTGAAGAAGCCTTTCGGATGAGAGGTGAAACGTCTTCAAGACACAAAAAAGAAGTCCAGTCACCCTTTTTTCAAGCTCCAGAGACTACTAAGACCTGAATGAGTTACAAGTTAGATATCACTATGCAAACTACTATGAAAAAGGAAAGCACTGATTAATTTATTAACTGACACAAAAGAAAAAAAAAGCAGCTCATTTATCAGTTTCATCTAGTCCAGTCATGTTAAACTTAGATCACTAAGATCAACATTCAAGTAGAGATTCACAGTTCTGCCCCAGCTGAGGACAGCACAGAAAACTGAGTCAGAATCATAACCCGAATCAACAAATACACTGTTTCCATGACAGCAACCTTTTGGGTCTGGATTGCCGTAACATTTTGAAGATGGATTATTAAACTTGGTGAGAAGGGTTTATACACAGATGTTTATACAGAGATTTGGAAATCTGCATACAGCCAGCATATAAGAACATTTAGTGCATATGAACAGGAAGTATCTTCATAATGTGACTGCCTGCAATTGACGAAGGTAAAACCTATCCTTTCTAGGCAGCATCTAGAAACAGTGATACATGCCTTTATTACATCTCGGCTAGATTACTGTAACGCACTTTATGTTGGAGTCAACCAGTCTTCTCTTTCACGTCTCCAGTTGGTTCAACGCTGCACGTCTCCTGACTGGAACACGTAAAAGACAGCATATTACACCGGTACTGGCTTCACTCCACTGGCTGCCTGTGCACTTTAGAATCCATTTCAAGGTCCTTGTATTTGTTTTTAAATCCTTAAATGGCCTTGCTCCTCCTTACCTTTCTGAACTGCTTTGCTTCTATACTCCTGTCCGAGATCTCAGGTCATCTGATCAGATGCTGTTACGCATACAGAGATCTAAGCGGATGCTCAGAGGGGACCGAGCTTTTTCCATTATTGCCCCTAAGTTGTGGAATGAACTGCCTTCGCACGTTAGACAATCGCCTTCACTGTCTATTTTTAAAACTCATCTTAAAACTTATTTATACTCTCTGGCCTTCAACCCAGCATGAGACATTGATCTTATCTATTTTAATGTTTTACTTTATTATTTAATTATTTATTTTTAATTGTGTATTTTCTTCTTTTAATATATATTTATTTTTTTATTTTTATTTTTTTATTATTTGGTGTACAGCACTTTGTATTTGCTGTGGCTTTTTAAAGTGCTTGATAAATAAAGCTTGATGATGATGATTATGATGATGCCTGGATTTCAAATAAAGACTCAGAAAAATTAGTAGATGCTAAGTAGCCTTACAAGTAATTACCACATTCAGAACCAACAGATAGCCATACCTAAACAGTTTCACTTTTTTTGTTTTTTATTTTTTATGTTTGAGAAAAGACACAAATGCTTTACCATACCATTATTGTTATTATTATCTGGGATGAGGACCTCACTGAAGAGGGAGCTGATTATCGCTCTGTTCTTTACTGTCACAAGTATATATTTTTTATTTAGTTTAAGAAAGAGCAGGGGTGCTCCATTTAGTGTGCACACTTGCATGCACCTGTCCCCACCACCACCAGAACTCTAATTTCTGTGGGAAACATGGCCAGCTACTAAAAACTACAGCGGCTGGCTCTGTTAGGAAACTTTCTGTGCCTTGTGAAGTTAAGCTGTCTGGTATTTTTTCAATTTTGAAACCTCTATTAGTAACTGGCTGAAAAGGCCCCTTCAATGGCATGTCTATTTTCTATTACATTTAGCAGCTTCAGTCTTAATAATAAATCATATTGGAACAAATCTGCCATAATTAATGTGTGGCACATTGCAATAATATCATCACAGCTATGACTATCACTGACCATTTTATTACTCCAGCATAATGACAGCACTAATAAAAGAAGAATTTGAACAGACCCTTTAGTCTGTTTATCATCGGAGGATTGGATGGGACTGGGTGACAGAGAGCGGAACAGGGCCTTTGTTCCCTCCAGCCACTCCTCTATCCAGATGTCTTTATCAGTTCAGGATACCAGAAAGAGATATGAGCTATTATGTGAATTGAGCAAAGAGACTAAAAGCCTTGAACACAGGCACTGAATGAGTCACCTAAGCTGCACTGGTTTAACTGGGTATGAACACTCCACTGGGACAAGCTAGTGCCAAGTTACCACATGCAGCATGAAGATCAGTGTTGACTGCACCAAAGACGGATCCATAAATGTAGCCATCTTCTCTGGGCCAAAGCTTGCTGAAAATGGACTGAGGCACAGTGGAAAATTTTGTGTGGTCAGATGAATCAAAATGATTTCTTTTTAGTAAACATGGATGCTGCACTGAATCCATGTTACCAGTACTCACTTATAAAGCATCTCTGGTGGAATGGGGGTGCATTAGTGCCTCTGGAATTGGCACCTTGCACATCAGGTAGGCAACATCAGTGCTGAACCAAACCACTTGTATTGTATGGCTTCTTAGTAGAAAAGTTTGAGTGCTAAAATGGCCCGCCTGCAGTTAACCCAACATTGAGCCCACCATGAAACACAGGAATGCTGATCAGCTAGAATACTTAATTCCTCTCTCAAAAGTTTAGCAACTGGTCCCCTCAGTTCCCAGGTGGACAATTACCACACAGCGGTAAATAAACTGTCCCAAATCTTTTGACATGTGTTGCCGCCATCAAATTCAAAATAACTTAACATTTTTCTTAAAAATTGTATATTTATTTGTGTTTTCTGTATGTGAATAATGTTTATGAGATTTGAGAGTTGTGCATAGTCACCTCTAAAGCTGATTGAGGCCATATTGTGGCTATTATGACTGACTAACAGCAACATGTCTATCAATACATTTTCAAGCAAATAAAATTAACCAGTAATGACACTGGCTAAGAAGGGGATTCTTCATGCATCAAACACAGCTCTGTCACACATAGAAGTGTGTCATTACACACACACACACACACACACACACACACACACACACACAGACAGAGCTCTATCTTTGAGTCACACTATGTATGCACGGTACACACTGTGCATTGTAGTTAGAAACAGAACAGCCTAGAAGATGTAAACTGCTAATGTTCTATAAATACAGAGAAAAAAGAGGACTACATGACACTACGATTCCAGACAAAAGCAGAACTACACTTGCTTCACTTCCGTCAAAATAAGACTGCACTATGAAAGATAACCTTAGTATTCAATTGTCCTGGCACTTCATCTTCCCTCAGTTCCAGTTAACTGTGATCCCAGAGATAGTTGAATACAACATTAATAAGAGGTGACAGGACGGAAATACTGGGCCAAAAAAACTCAGCAAAAAAATCCAAGCCTGTTGTAACCAATACTTCAATTCACTTCAATTTTATTTATATAGCACCAAATCACAACAAACAGTCACCTCAAGGTGGTTTATATTGTAGGTAAAGACCCTACATTAATTACAGATACAACCCAATAGTCAAAACAAACCCCTATGAGCAGCACTTGGTGACAGTGGGAAGGAAAAACTCCCTTTTAACAGGAAGAAACCTCCTGCAGAACCAGGCTCAGGGAGGGGGGGTCATCTGCTGTGACCGGTCGCGGGTGAGGGGAGAGAGACAGGACAAAAGACAAGCTGTGGAATTAGAACAAAAAAAAAATTAAATCTTTAGAAACTGCCTATGCTGATTCACTACAAGAACATATAATTAGCAACCTGAGGAAACTAAAACTGGAATTAAATGAACTAACAGAAGAAGTATGGAAAACTTTGAACATGGAAATAAATCTGAAATATTTCTGGCTAACCAGTTAAACTAAATAAACAAAAAAACAGCTATTTGTTCTATTAAAGACACGACTGGGAACATTACTCATGATCCACAACAAATAAATAAATCTTTTATAATTTTTTATGAAGCTTTATATTCATCACGCAAATTCCACTGAGGAATATCTTAACAATATAATTCTACCAAAACTAAATGATGAACAGGTTGCAGCTCTGGATTCAACTCTATCAGTGTCTGAATTCCAAGAAGCCCTACAGCACCTCCCAAATAATAAAGCCCCAGGTCCAGATGGTTTTCCAGCAGAGTTTTATAAAGAATTTTGTTCTGTGCTGGAACCCACTTTCTTCAGAACGGTGGCTCAAATTCAGAGTGATCACACGCTATCTCCAAATATAAACTCTGCTAACATTAGCTTACTTCTTAAACCAGGCAAATACCCCACACTCCCATCCAGCTATCGCCCAATCTCTCTCATTAATGTAGACCTTACAGTGTATCACAAAAGTGAGTACACCCCTCACATGTCTGCAGATTTTTTTTTTTTTTTTTTGGCCACAGCGGCTTTTTTATCACAGTGGAGAGAGACAGGAAATGGGGGAAAGATACAGGGGAAGACATGCAGGCAAATTGGCGACGGGCCGGGATGCGAACCTGCGCCGCAACGCGGCATATGTATGTGGTCGTCGGCTTCACCACCAAGCCACCCAGGCACCCCACATGTCTGCAGATATTTAAGTATATCTTTTCATAGGACAGCACTGACAAAATGACACTTTGACACAATGAAAAGTAGTCTGTGTGCAGCTTATATAACAGTCTTCATGTAGAGCAACAATTCGTCTTTTAAGATCCTCAGAGAGTTCTTTGCCATGAGGTGCCATGTTGGAACTTTCAGTGACCAGTATGAGAGAGTGTGAGAGCTGTACTACAAAATTGAACACACCTGCTCCCTATGCACACCTGAGACCTAGTAACACTAATGAGTCATATGACATTTTGGAGGGGAAATGACAAGCAGTGCTCAATTTGGACATTTACAGGTGTAGTCTCTTAGGGGTGTTCTCACTTTTGTTGCCACTGGTTTAGACATTAATGGCTGTATATTGAGTTATTTTGAGGGAAGAAAAAATTTACACTGTTATATAAGCTGCATACAGACTACTTTTCATTGTGTCAAAGTGTCATTTTGTCAGTGCTGTCCCATGAAAAGATATACTTAAATATCTGCAGAAATGTGAGGGGTGTACTCACTTTTGTGATACACTGTAAAATAAGTTGCAAAGTCCTTGCCAGAAGATTAGAAAATATTACTCTATAATGCATTCTGACCAAACAGGCTTTTACCAAGGGTCGGCACTCAGTGAATAATGCATGCAGACTATATAAAATATAGACTATAAATATAACAGATTACTGTTCCACTAACAAATCAGAAACCACAGTTGTCTCTTTAGATGTAGAGAAGGCATTTGACCAGGATAACTGGAAATTTTTATTAGCAGTTCTGCACAAATTTGGATTTGGTCCTTCATAAACTGGATCAGAACACTATACAGCTCTCCACTATACACTATACACCCCCCCCCCCCCCCCCCCCCCCACCACACACACACACACATGTAGGGTGTAGGGTTGAGAGGCTGCGTGCAGAGTCACGCGGCCACTTGCATCTCCTTTTTAATTGCACTATAGACATTATAATTCACAACACATGCACACATACTACACGATACATATAGGACCTTTGGGGCAGGCATGTTACACAGAGGTTGATGAGGGGCGGCCGCTGAGGTGGCCCCATTCAGATCCTCATTTCTGTCTGTCCCCAAATTTTATTTGCATTTTAGACATGGAGGGTTTTTGGGGGGCAGTGTGGGCGAGCACTGACGTCCAGCAGTTGGTGCTTGTGGCACAACTGCCCCCTCAATTTTAACTGCACCCTATACACCTCATTCATTCATAACATAAACACATACACTTATAAGTTGGGCGGGGGGAGGGGGGGTGGGCCATCTCACACCCCGATTTCTTACGCCTCGCCCGGGGTCGGGGTCGGGTGGTTCCTTGGGGACCGGGCTGGCGGCATCTTGGGGTCACTGTTGGCCCTGGGGTGGTTTCCGCTCCCATCTTCAGAGAGTGGGTAGCTATGGATGAATGTGTGTCTTTGTATTTGTCACAGTCTTCGTGAGTATGGGTGGGCAAGTGAATATGGTGTATCTATGTTTATATGTGTGTGGGAGAGTGTGTTTGTGCATAAATGTGTACACGGGTGTGCTTGCCGGTGTGCGTGTGGTTGTATGTTTGGCTGGACCTGGGTCTGGGCCTGTGGCTTGCCTCCTGACCGCTCCTTGCTGGTTGCCTCTCCCCCCCTGCCCCCATGGGGTGTGGGTACCTCCTGGTTCCTGGGTGGGGCCGGATGTTCTGATGTGGGTGGTGACCTGCTCCCCTGGGGGCTGCGGCGCGGGGCTGCGTTGGCTTCTTCGGCGTGGGGGGGGGGCCCTGTGGGGGCTCGGGCGGCCCTCGGGTGCCGGGGGCCCTGGGGCCCTGCTGCCGGCCGTGCAGGGGGCTGGCCGCGGGGGGGGGGCTGGCTTCTCGTTGCCTCGGATGCTCTGGTGCCCTTGCTCCTTGGCTGCTGGGACTCCATCTGAGACCTCCATCCTCCGTCTGCTGGGAGGGGTGTACGGTTGTCTTTGGAATGAGTGGCCGCGGGTCTTCGTAGGTCTTGGTGGGCTGCTGGTGGCCTGGGCTTCCTGGGATTCTCTTTGCCTGCCTCTAGGTTCTGATGGGCGGGGCTGCGGCTTTCTGCCTTCATTGGTAAGTACATTTCATGACACAAACACATGCACCCACATAATAACACAAAATGGTTGGTTTGTATAACTATTCTTCTTTTATTTTTATTTTATTTTTTTTTTTTTTCCCCCACACAATCTTTAATTTTGCAGATATTGTCAATATCTTAAGTTTAACAAGTGGCTAACTATTTGGTTTACTTACTTGCACTCTTTCCTGTTTCTTTTTTCTATTTTCTCTCCTTTTTTTTCCCCCTTTCTTCTTCTTCCTCTTTCCCTTTCTCTTTTCTTTCTTTTCTCTTTTCTATTTCTTAAGCCTGTCATTTCTGGCACAATTTGATAAATAGCATGTTAAAAATAATTCAAATAAAATAAAGGGTTACACAGTAACAAGAGGAGCCTATAGAGAACCTATAGAGCTCATCTTGAAATAGCAAATATGTTTGGCACAACAATGCATTCAGATCACAGTTCTGTTTGCAAGATCTGCCAGACATGACAGGCAAAAAAAAAAAAAAAAAAAAAAAAAGAACACTATACAGCTCTCCAAATGCACGTGTTAGGACAAATGATCTTACTTTCCAAAGTTTCAGTCTGCAGAGGCAGGGCTGCCCACTTTCTCCTTTACTTTTTGTCATTTTCATTGAGCCATTAGCAGCAACAAACCAACATAATGCAAATATTAAAGGGATTCAAACTGAAAATACAGACCATAAGATAAGTCTTTATGCTGATGATGTATTACTTTTCCTTGGGAACTCTCAAGCTTCTCTTCTGAAGATGATCACACTTTCAAATTTTCATCTATATCAGATTTCCTGGAGTAAATCAACAGTTTTGCCTCTGAATTGTAATTTTTAGAACACCTCCAGGACTCCACTAAATTCAGGTAATATTAGATATTTAGGCATATTTTTTTTCCGCCAGGCTCTCACACTTGGTACAGTTAAATCATATCCTCCTACTAAAAACACAAAACATTTCTGTGTTGCAGTGGAAATACTGACAGCTGTTACTGGATTACTTTAATGCTGAATAAATCTTTAAAATGGAGGATTCAAAGACAAGTTCTGAAGCATTTGCACTCCTGTCCCATTAATCTGTTGTACACACATACCTTTTATGAGTAAAACAAAACAAAACAAAACAAAAAAACTCATGAGGATCAGGAAAGAAAGCGTGCATTGTGAAATAGCAATTACAACTTTTGCCAAAATACAGACATTTAAATCTGCCAACAAAAAGCAAACACATGCCATTACTGGATGAGTGCTTCAAAACATGTCTTAGAATTCTCTGAATGCTATTTTCATTCACGTTTCATGCTGGATAGAGCAAATATGGCAAGTTGTGCCACAACAAAAACATCAGAAACAGTCTAATCCAAATAGAACACAATTCTGGAGTTATGGTTAGGGTCTTTTATCAGACTACCAATCACACCATGTGGACATGGAAACTTGGCCTTGCAACACTACTCACAAGAAATGTGAAATGAATCACTAATCATTTTCCCATTATTCTTAATTGTTTTGCTATATTTATTTCTATGTATGAATATACAGTACCAGTCAAAAGTGAGTGAGTGTGTCCAAACATTTGACTGTATATTGTATATTGCTTTTTTCACTACTTTTTTCATCTCTCTGACTATCCCACTTTTTTCTTTGCCAACCTCTTCGTTTGAATAGTTTCCTGTACTTCCTTATTCCACCACCAGGTCTCTGTCTTTTTTCCTCTCAAAGAAGTAGATATAACACTGTAATTAGTTACCAATATGACCTGTAATGACAGACTCAGAAGTTTTCCAAAGTTTGATTGAATATGATATGAATAAGGCCTTTCTATCATTTCAGGCCCAAAGCAGTCATTCTAACAAGAAGGCAGCTACTTCATTACCATTTGTCTGCCTGCAGAAGAGACCATGGGCGGCTCCACAAGGCAAATGTCTAAATTAAAACCTTCCAGAAAAGCAAAGGAAAAAACTGCCCAATATTGGTCATTTTCTTCCCTTTTTTTTAATGTTGAGTGTAATTATAGATGTGTGGTGGGCAGCAGCATATTTGTGGAGTCATGGAGGTCCAAGCAGCTAGCATTTAGTGAGTACCGCCCAAGGAAGCTGGATGAACAGGAACTGGGTTGTGGGTGTAGGAAAAGGGAGGAGACAACTCTTTCTACACGCAGACATCAACAATTGAAAGTGAATATATTTATGCAAGCCTATATTTACACCCAAGTCGCTGCCCTAAACAATCCCTCCATTTCAAAAACAAATCTCGTTTTGAATCTACATTTTCACTCTGTCATGTTTAGAGCTCTTATCAGTGTGTGAAAATGAAATAGTTA
Organism: Archocentrus centrarchus; assembly: GCF_007364275.1. Classification (NCBI taxonomy): domain Eukaryota; kingdom Metazoa; phylum Chordata; class Actinopteri; order Cichliformes; family Cichlidae; genus Archocentrus; species Archocentrus centrarchus. Next base: position 3,912,504 of record NW_022060260.1, read on the forward strand.
AAAAAGCAAGTTCTGCTGTGAGCCTCACACAACCTTTCCTGCTTCACCCTGTCAGAAGCTCTGAAATCATGATGAAGGAAAGATCAAAAAGGAACAGATTCAGGGATTTCCAGCAAGAGAGAAACTAATTAGACTAGTCCTCACGAAATCTAAAACAAAATAAATAGATAAAAAGTCTGAACTTTCCATCAGAATAAGATCCAACCTTCCATGCAGCTACCTGTATGTCCAATCAGCAGTGTAGCGGGGATGAAGCCATCTTGGCCAATAGGTGCTGTACAAACTGGGAACTTGTTGATCATAGGAATAAATATCTCACTATTACTAATAAATTAATGACTGGCTTTAATTAATAAAATTGAAAAGTAAGAAAAATATGACTTTAGTCCTCCAAACTAATGTTTTTTTAATAAAGAGCTATTTTAGTTTTTCTTAGTTATGTTTTGTGATGAAAACCTTTGGTCAGCTGGATGATGTGGTATATGTTTCTTCATATACCACTTCTATGGTTAAGATTTGGTTGAGTTTGAAATCTAAAATACTTGATGACTATTTGAGAAACAACATGATCAGAGTTTATTGAAACCAATGTTCTGAATCCCAGTTGTAATTTGTTAGAGCCACGCAGCAGCTGTTAGGAACTGGGGGGATGAGCGGTGAAGGAGATTTGGTAGAAATCATTCTGCGATTCATGTAGTGCTATTCACCCAATCTAAAGCCTATGACTGCTGCATATTTGCAAGTAAGCATACAGGAAGAGAGCGGAGGGAGACAGAGTGGAGTTCATTTTTCATTAATTAATTAAAAACAAAAAAAATCCACTTTCAGTTCAATAGAATAGAATATTGTTTGCCTCAATAATGCAGAAGCCTTTGGTTTTGGTGGTGTTGTATATTAAAAGTTTAATTACTTTCCAGCTCCATATAAACGCATGTCAACAAGGGATATGTTAATATAGGAGTCTAACACTGACATCCTTATCATTACCCTAAAACAGTGCTGAAATCTAGTTCTGCTTGGTGACTTTTGCCTCTCTCGTCTCTCTAGCTCTGAGACATATCTCCCCATCCTAAACGCTTATGTCAGAGGTAATCTTTCTGTTCATTTAGTGTATACACTACATGGTATGATTATCTATGCGCCAGAAATATGAGTCCTGGATAAATTTTCAAATGAAGAACTGACAATGCACTAGGACCAACATTATTAGTGTCATCCCAATTATGCAAAAGCTTTGAAGACTGGAAGTTCTCCATAGTGCACTTCAGTGATTCTATATCTGCTCCCACATTAAGAGTTTCACTTTCTACTGTATTTAGAGTAGACAAGTCCAACAGCTTAGCTAGTACGTAAGCATGTTAGACAATTAAAATAGACAGCCAATGAGATTGCTGTTCTTAAGAAAAAAAAAAAGTCCTACAACTATTAATTAATTTCACATTTTTTAGAAACATGACAATTTAATACAGATTTAATCTATAATCAGGAATGTGTTTTCACACATTTAGGAGACTTTGTGCTGCTAAAGGGCCACACTGGCACATCTGATGTATGAGTATGTATCTCTCTGCTATACTATTCACTGGCACATGTAATCCATTTAAAGCTGTGGTTAAGTTGAGGATGATCTACATACTTTTGTCTACACAAAGGTTTTTCTTCACCCCAAGCACCAGACAATAGCAGGCCTTTCAAGTCCAACCCTGTAATGAATAAGGAGCAGTAGCGCTGGTGTGTAACGAGGAAAAGAGAACTCTTGTAAAACAGAAGAACAGTGAGGAAGAGCACACTCCTGAATTCCAGAAATGTTTGGGGAATTCAGATGTGGAGCTAAAACATGCATATACTAATCAGTCCATCCCCCCCGGACCCTGTGGCCTGCCCAGGAGGGGGTGGTGGGAGCAGGGTACTAATTATATATCCCTGTCCCTGTTTGATCCCATGGACAGCACAGTGACCCAAACCCCAGGTAAGCATGGCAACAGCTGTATGCTGATAGTTAAGTTGCAGATGTCACAGGCAGCTGGTCTGCATGGAAAATTATCTGCAAGCATTACTGATTCATCCCAGTGACCATGTGACAACCACTGGCTGCTGAGAGTCAAGGAATATTTGGATTGCAATAACCTATGGTCTTGTTGCATACATGAAAATCAGGATGAGAGAAAACAGGAAGCTGCAGTCCACCTGCTTTACTCTAGATTGGTTGTGGTTTCGTTTGGAGCTGGTCTGGTTGAAAGAAACTTGACCACTAAATGACCCCAAAAGTGAAGATAACTCAAAGTTATTTCTCCAGAAACTGGTGTGAGAAAGTCTTGCCAATATTTTTTTCCAAACAAGACGACCATTTCCTTAGTGTTGACAGGAAATAAAGACAAGAATCATTTTTGACTGATTTTATTGAGTGCAAACAGTAACAGCTACAATAATTATGGCCAATGTGGCCCCAGTAAGTATCCTTGGGCAAGATACTGAGCCCTGAGTTGGTCCCAATGCATTCATTGGAGTGTAAATATGTGTGAATGTTGGGCAGAAAGCACTAAGGCAAAGCGAAAAGTGCTTGTGTGAATGTGTGTGTAACTGGGTTAGTGAGACATGTTGCTTTGACAAGGGCTTTGAGTGCTCGAGTAGAGTAGAAAAGTACTATACTTGAACCAGTCCATTTGTAAAGACAGAGTGGGGTACAAGGACTCATTCTTTTCCTCATCTGAGAAAATGAAAATGCAAGTGACAGCAATGGGTTAAGATTACCTATCAGTCAATTTGTTGCTTCTATACTGAGAAAAGAGGCCACATCTTCTGTGGCAATTATATTTCTCTGCCAATCTACTTAAAAATTGTTTCAGTATGCAGCTGATTAGTGGGAGAATATCATGGCTTGCCTGAGGATAGACTGGCTCCTTTGTTACTCCTCACACCAAAGAAAGTGGTCATCACAGTCTACAACTGAATTCACACTCAATCTCTGCTCTAATTAGAACTGTTATTCACTCATCTGTTTAAATAATTAGCACAAAATTTCACCAGAGAAACACTGAGGGATTTCTGTCACAACTGTGTTAAATAGTAAATAAAATAATGATATTTTATAATTATTTGTACTAGTAGGTTGGTAAGAAAAACAGATTTTTGTTTTTGACTGATTTCAAGACATTTTAGATTTAACAGATGTAAAGTTATAAACAACTTGTGAGCCCCTGGTCAAAATTTTAAAAAGTGCAATTCTATTTGTCTTTCATTAAGGAAGTGAAAATTAATGAAATGAATCAGAACAATTTACTGTACCGAAAAGAGAATCTCAAGAGTTTGAGGGGAAAAAGTGACTGAACTTTAATTTCAATTTTTCTTTTTGAGATTACCATGACCTGGATGACAGAGAGTCCACACAAAAAGAGAATCTTTGTCCAATCTGTACATCTGCATTTGCTATGATGACACATTTAATCCCTCTGGCTGCTGATCTATGGAGAGATGCTGTGACATTTCTCACAGATGATTTTTTTCCCAGCTCCTCATTGCTGGAATGATTTGGTTGATTTACCGTCTGCTTTAAAATACATCAAAAGCCATAGTTTAAATTTTCACCTCCCCTTACTACACCAGCCTTGTGTGGTTTGGATCACTGTCATGTTTGGAAACATCTTCCTTGATATCTTTCTTGAAGTAGTCATATTTTCAATCATTATTCAGAATGGGATTGTGTTGCTGTAGAATGATGTTGGGAATGATGACTGTCAAAGTGAGCAGTGATAGCTCACCAGTCAAGGGAATTTTAATGTACTGAACTAACATTAATATTATGAGCTTAATATTGAATCTCCATATATAAATTTTGATCTGTATCTACACGTATTCATTGCCACTTTGAATTTGATTTTTAAATGAAAGTTTACTGTGACCGTGCTCTTGCAGAGATCATTTATTTAAACTTTTTTCTTTCCACCAAATAGTTTTGTCAAATACTCTGTGTTTAGGGAGGACATGATGAAGAGTGGAGGAGCCTAGTGAGACATTTAAGCAGACAGTGCTATAACAGAATAAGCTGTTTGGCATTGGCAGAGAAGATTTGGCAAGTTTTTCATTCACAAATGGATCTTCCTCACAAATGTGCACCATAAACAGGTTTTCCAATAATATTTATTGCTAAGAAACATTTTTACAACAAAGAAATAATTGATCAAAAACAAATTTCCTTCCTTTCTGTGCTAAGTTTAGTTATGGTCAGTTAAATCTTGTATGTCAATATGTAAAAACATCTTGGGGTGTGGGTTTCTCCATGTGTCAGATTGTAATTTTTAGTGTTTGTGCTACACATTGTGGATTACACAAGATGAAAAGTACTACCCTAATTGGTGCACATTAAACTCATCTTGCACTCACCCACCAGCAATTCTATCAGTTATTTGCAATCACACAGGGGCATGATAGGACACTATCCGGTCACTTGCCCCAGCCATTTCCACATCTACCTCTTCCATATATGTGACTTTGTCACAATAAATTAGCTATTAACTTGCTAATTGCTAATTAGCACTTAGCATTTGCAAGATCCCCATCCTTTGGCGGTGTTGCCCAATGCTGCCATCTTGGACTGTAGTTGATAGCCCTTGTTCTGTTCTGCCACTTCAGTCAGCTTGGCATAGTGGCGCATAGTGAATTAGATCTCCACCTACTGCTGGTTTGGGTTAGCGTTAGTGTTTTTCTCCAGCTCACATTGCTCACAAAAGCAAAAGGAAGAACTACTGTCACCAGCTGTAATCCAAGATGGTGAAGTTGGAGTCAGTCCAACCACGGGACGAGAGACTCTTGGGGAAAATTCTGAAAGACATCATGGCCTGCCACAAAAGCAAACCTGTTAGCCTGCAGTAGGGAAACAGAACAAAAGAGCCCTGACTTTCAAATATCGCATTACACCAAACTCAATTTTTATATAATACTATCATTATATAATCAAAATAAGAATAATCATTGACAGTACTATCTCAGTGTTACAGGGCCAGCACCAAGCAGTTAGTGTTGCATTTGTGTGGAAAAGTTAATCTTGTAGTTTTGTGCTGGTTTGTAAGCAACTCTTTTCTTCTTTTCCTGAATGGCCATTGTGCTTTCTGTTATTGACAGTTTCCCATCAAAACCCATCATAACAAGTTCTCATAATCTGATTTCTTACAGTTCAGGCAGTTCCACATGGAGCCATGCCATATGAGACAGCACAGGCAGGTTTTCACATGTTCTTTTACAAACCTATTCATGCAATTAGCCAGAACTGGAAATTACATGTGTCAGCACTTTTATTAAAGTGGTCTGAATTGTAGCTGTTTTTTTATTTTTACATAGGAACACATACACCACGCACTAAGTTAGGAAATATTACCACCACTGTGAAATGATTTGAAATCATCCAACATATACTGCACAGAGGTGTACTCAAAGTTTTTTCAATCTATCATGTTAAAGGACATATCTGAAATCTCAATACCACAAAAGCCAAAGTGGGAAGGCAGGATGCCTTGGATTTTAAAAGAAGCTCAAGCATTAACTTTGAGAATCTGCTTTGTCATAACCAGTGGATTTGTTCAGCCAGCCATTTCCACTGAGGAAAACAGAGAACGGAGAGCGAGGAGTGAGAATGTGGAAAAAAATAGTGCACTACTAGAAAGCCTGCACAGGTTGGAGAGAAAAGACAGCAGGGATCTTAGGAAGCCATGAATGAATTTATCTGGGAAGGAAGGAGGGAAATCAAATAATGTAGTGCTAAACTAAAAAAAATAAAATAAAAAAAAAAACCCTCAAGTAAAATAGACAGTCTGGTTCTTTTCCCTCCCTCTATTGGATATGAAGGAAGGCAGCCTGAGGTAGCCGCAGTAGAAGTTCATACTGACATTTGATTTAATTAAACTTTATTTCTATATCGCCAAATCACAACTACAGCCACCTCAAGGAGCTTTAATGTCAATAACTGAATATGGTTGGTGTGGACATGCTCTAAAGCTGTTGAATGAGCTGTGAGGTGACTCATGTCGCAGCAAAATATTGCAGGAAACAAGACTAATGCTACTGAAAGGCACAAAGATCCATTGAAATGGCGACAGCACATTAATGTCTGAAGCTGAGAAGCAGTATACTCTGCCAGCTACAGCTGGACACTCACCACATTCTACTGGGAGATGATGAATCACCTATTCAGACACAGGCAGACTGAGGCAACAACAGCAGGAATAGAATCCAGTCAGCCCCATGCTTCACAAGGCCAAATGAGTTTCAAGTGGCCTCCTTTTTCTGTTTGCTAGCCAGCCTCTATAGAATTCAGTGGCACTGATAATCTTGAATCTCAAGGATATGTCAAATAATGCAATCAATTTGAGCTATGAAAACATGTGTCATCCTGCCCTTGATGCAACCCCCTTCGGGGACAAACTGTGTCATAAATAGCAACTATTGATGTTCACAGTTGTCCTTAAACCAGAATTCTAGTTTATTCCAACTTGTAGTAGATCTTGTTTATGCTGTTACAATGGCCCTAAGTGTTATGCTAATTTGGTTCTATTCACACAAATCTGGAGAACCTGCCAGCTGCCCTAATCACGGGTATATTCAACCAAGCACACCAGTTTGTGTGTCTGAGGCTGGCCTGCAGCAGCTAACTGCTGACTGAACTGCTGACTGAGGGAAAACAATTACTGCACAGAGTGGGACATGCTGATGTAGGACTTGGAGAATCACCATGTGTCTAAGGATGGGATTCATTAGCTGTAGCTCCACCTGTGGAACGACAACAAATAAATCTGTAGCTTTGATAAACACAGTCATCCTGGAGATGGTGTCAACGGGGGAAAAAAAAACAGCAAGTAAAACCATAACATGCAACATGAGGAGAAAGCTTGCATCCACTGATGTTGTTATATATTAACAATATTGTCATATTCTGTAACAAACTAAAAAAACTAAAACAAGAGCATCGCTGAGTGGGTGCCAACACTCGGCTGTTGATGCATCTATGGTGTGAATTTGAACATTCTAGGTCACATTGGTTTCAGTTATGGCCAATGTTAAAATTTTTGTGGACCAGATGCCAACTATGACAATAGCTCAACTTTTTCTTAAAAAATGTCAAGCTAACAAGCACAAGAGAAAATCAGCCAAAAAAACTACTCAAAAAAAAAACAACCAACCATTTTCCCAATCAATATTCAACTTCACATTGTGGGTGTCTTGAGCCTATCCTAGCTGGCCTTGGGGTGAAAACCTACTCAGAACATGCATGAAGAAACATACAAGGTTAAATGTGATTGTGCTTCTTCAAATATACCCAGTGCTGGCCATGAATGAAGTCAGTGATTACAGGAAATGGTAAATATTTGTTCCTGCAATCTGTAAAGCTAGGACAAACCATCTAATCTGGGCTACTACTACTACTTGTCAACTACGAACAAATGCTGGATAACAAAGTTGTCCACAGACTCACGCACATAAAGCACAGATAAAGATGGCAGTGCTTAGCTGGTTGCCACAGACTGAATTCTGGTTGAAACATAAGCGGGACATTGCAAAGTTTTACATGGGTTATCTCACCAAATGCAGTGAATTATCTAAGTAAACAGCTTAAATCTCCTCAAAACAAGAAAACATAGGATCTTCAACATGCATAGAGTTAAGAGCTAATTCAAATTAATAAGAGAAGACACTTGCCCTCATCAGGAAATGTGACCTGCTGTATTTTATAGTATGTATTCAAAGTGAATCTCTGTAGGGCAGCAAGATTCCTTTGAGGAATGCTGCCAACAAAATTCATAAACTGACAATGCACTATACTGAGAAAACACCTGTGTTTAAACAGGGTAGGCCATGATCCAGCCTCTTACAGAGCTATCTATAATGTAGTCTAATTTTTTATTATCCTACATCCATGAGTGTCCCAGGTATAGCAAGTGTCTCTTACCTACAAAATTATTAAAAACACTTTCTGCATTCACAAAGCAGGCCACAAATAATTCCACCGTGCTACCAGTGTTAATTTCATTGACGAAATATTTTCATCATAGTTTTCGCTGACGACCCTTTTTTCATGACGATAACGAGACGATAACTAAATAAAAACTACCGAAAAAGATAAAAACGATAACGAAATTAATTGACACTTTCGTCAACGAATGAAAACAAGTCGAAAATGCTTGGCGGGGATGAAATCCAATCAGAACTTATTTAATTTTGTGAAAGGGCGGGACAAGTTAGGAAAACATCCAATCAATCGCAGTTTCGCAAATTTGCTCTAAACCCAGGAAGGACAAACTAGCCTGTGAGTTTTCTTTACTTCCGATAGAAGTAAGTTATGTAAACAATGTCAGCAGGGAGAAAGAGAAGAGCCGATGTATGGACACATTTGTCCTTTGTTACCGTGACAAACAAAACAATGTGTAAACCATGTGGGGCAACTATCTCGAGTAAAAACACGACAAATCTTAAACATCTGCAAACCAGTCACCCAGATCTCCATGCAAAGGTCAGCATTTTAATGTCATGCAGGGTAAAGTCTTTTTCCCAGTTTAGCGTTTGTGTTTAGAGAAAATCTCCACACCATGGTGGATTAGCCTTTCCTAATCTTAGTCCTGAACACTGCCCTGTACCTTTCAGAGCGTGTCCTGGTGTAAAACGCTCGTATTATCTCAGTAAGGTGGTGTTAATGATCAGGTGTGTGGGAAGCAGGTGAAATGCTAATGTTAGTATTATTAATAATATTCCATAATTTTTAATAAATGTTTAATTTTGTGTAAGTGTGTATAATGACTAATTCAGGGGAACTGAAGAAAAAGCATTTACATTTTACACCCTTTATATTTTAGTCGACTAATTCGACTGTAGATTTAGTCGACTATATTCTTACAATAATTTCGTCAACTAAAACTAGACTATTCAGATGACTAAATTATGACTAAAACTAAATTACATTTTCGTCAAAAGACAATGACTAAAACTAAATCAAAAATTGCTGTCAAAATTAACACTGCGTGCGACAGTGTTTCAAAACGCATGGAGGAATTAACACATGGTTGGACCATAAAACCAAAATTTGTTGTATTTCGGGTTGTTGTAGAATTCTTGGCTGTGTCTGTGTTTGAAAATGTTCACAACCTCAAATAAGAGGTTACCTTGTTTTCATGATGTTTCAGCTCATAAAAGATCCAGCCCTTACAGAGGTAGCTTTACACAGTCCAAATAGTGAGTTATTAAAGTAAAAATTATCAGAACATTTGTAACTGTAATTCTGACAAATATGGGAATAAATCAACTTGTGTCTAGAGCCGACAAATGGACAGAAAACAAAAGACCTTCATGATAACAGAAACTAGTAAATTAGCTCCATCCATCCACTTATCCTGTTCAGGGTCGTGAGGGGGCTGGAGCCTATCCCAGCTAACACAGGGCGAGAGGCAGTGTACACCCTGTACAGGTTGCCAGCCTGTCGCAGAAACACAGAACCATCCACACTCTCCTTCACACCTATGGGCAATTTAGAGTGGCCAATTAACCTAACCCCAGTAAATGCATGTCTTTGGACTGTGGGAGGAAACCAACGGGGAGAACATGCAAACTCTACACAGAGAGAGAGGCCCAGGCCAAGGTGGAATCGAACCCAGGCCTTCCAGATGGTATTCTAACTGTGAGGCAGCAGTGCTAACCACCGCGCCACCATGCTGCCAAGTAAATCAGCTGATTATTTAAAATGATTCTAGGCTGGACATCAAACCTTGAAAGGAACTGCAAGCTAGAGGTTTATGCAATGGTTATCAAGTGTCAGTAGAGACAGTTCAATTGAAAACAATAAGGCAAGGTGTTGGCCACCACATTCCACCAGAAATGCTTCAGAGCTCTCAAAGATGGTGGGTCTTTTGATGATGGTGTCTAATCTAAGAACTGTCTAACATGTTGATCCAATAGGTATTTATTCAGGTTGAGACCAGATGGCTGTAAAAATGAAAGCACGTTAATTTTATCCTCAAACCATTCAATGACGTCTTGTGCCTTGTGGATGGAGTCACTGTCATCCTGAAACAGACCACTCCAATCAGGATAGAATGTTTCATCATAAGGATAAAGGTGATTAAAAAGCATCGCATTGATTTGTAGTGAGCCTGCAATTCAATACAGGGAGTCAAGTGGACTCAAGACACGCAAGCAAAATGCTCCCCACACCATAACAGTGTGCATGTCATTCTGTCTGGAAACATGATGGCTCAAAATGTTTTGAAGGATTTCTGATTAAACTTTGTAGGGGGGTTAGTGTGGGGTCATGTTAACAGTCCACTAAAATTTGGTCTTCAAGGTCAACTTAATGATTTATTGGTCAAAAATTGACAAAAGGCACATACAAAGATGTATAATATATTTTCACATATGACTTATGAACTGACCTTCGAAGTCAACAGATTGATCTGAAAGCCAAAATGCTAATAATGCTATATAGAGCTTTTTTTTTTTCTTTTTTTTTTTTTTAAGTTTTTTAATGCCATTGTTTGTATTTAGAACATATAGGCATAATAGGGAATGATATATGGGGATCCTAAATGTCATGTTACTTTGGACCTCTAACCTCCTCTTCAAAATCAAATAAGGTCAAATTTTCATAAAATGCCTTTTATCTGTAAAACGGCCTAGAATTCTGGTGCCTTTGTTTGCATTGGAAACGTTTAGGAAATGATACCGGCATATGGGGTTTCTAAACATTATTGTTTGCAATCATCAAATGAAATCAATACCTATCAATATCCACTACCCAATTCTACATTATGTTTGTATAGTCAAAGTAAACATCTGTTACACTACCCCTACTGATTTTTACTGCACTTCAAACCTCTTAAAGTATGTTTAAATGATAAATGGGTGGCTTAGTGGTAAAGCCGGCAACCACATACATATGCCGCGTTGCGGTGCGGGCGTGTCTTCCCCTGTATCTTTCCCCCATTTCCTGTCTCTCTCCACTGCTAACAAAAAAGCCACTGTGGCCAAAAACGCAAAAAAAAACCAAAAAAAGGTAAATGGACTAGTTCTTATATAGTGCTTTTCTACTCTATCTGACCACTCAAAGCACTTATACAACACATTTGCATTCACCCATTCATTCAAGCACTTCCATGTGTAACTAAGCTAAGTGCTTTTATTGTCTAACATTCACACACATTCATACTTCAACGCTTGTGTCAGAGAGCAACTTGGGGTTCAGTATCTTGCCCAAGGATACTTTGGCATGCAGCCGGGAGCAGCCAGGAATGGAACCGCCAACCTTCTGATTAGTAGGTGACCTGCTCTACCTCCTGAGCTACAGCCACCAAAGAAAACAAAGAAAACAAAATGAATATATACAGAATACAATACTATTCCCTTAAAAGTAAATACATTACAGAACTGTATAGAGTCCAGATTCACTAGCTGTTACACATCTTGATGATGGTTCTTGTCAAAGTAATTATACAGATGCAAAAATGGGCATGGTACTGATGTGAATGTACTACACATACGGTCATAAAGGTATGCCTAAGCACAACTGTCTTCCTACTTCTGGGCTCTAATCCTTCCTCTCTGAGACATCCTCAGTCCTCCCGTCCAGTGATTCAGCAGCTATATGAGCCCTCCACACAGCTCCAACCTGCTAGAGCTCACACACAAAGGCTGCTTTCTAATCCCAAAGCAGTTAGCACATGAAGAATTCCTTCTCCTTCAAACCCACATGCTCTCTCAACTCCTATGTCTCATATTGTCGCCCTGACACACTAAGGACAAACTGTGTTCTTTATCAGTGAAGTTCGATAAAGGCCTTTACACACCAAAAATGACATGAAATTCTGAATCTTTCGGATGTGAACTTACATATACACTGGATACATTGTGTTTTTGCAAATAAAACATCATAAAACGCAGTGTGAAAAAAAGTGCAGTCGACATCAAGCAATGCTGTAATGAGGTCCAGGTGTTTCTAAACAAGAAAAGGAAGAAACAGATTATGGGTTCAGCCAATTCTCCTAAGAAAGCAGCAGCAGGGAGAGTTTAATGGTTTCAATCCTGCAGGGCATGCAAGGTCCCCCTTGCTCATGCCAGCAAATGTACAGGCATGTGTGAAGTTCAACAGTGACCATTTGGATGATCCAGAGGAGACATGGGAGAAGGTCATGTGGTCAGATGAAACCAAAATAGAGCTTTTTGGTATAAGCTCCACTCGCATGTTTGGAGGAAGAAGGATGAGTACAGCCCCAAGAACACCACCCAATCGTGAAGCATGGGGATGGAAACATCATACTTTGGAGGTGCTGTTCTGCAAAGGAGACAGGACGACTGCACCGTATTGAAGGGAGGATGGATGGGGTAATGTATCAAAAGACCTTGGCCAATAACCTCCTTCCCTCATTGAGCACTGAAGATGGGTTGTGGCTGGGTCTTCCAGCATGACAATGACCTGAAACACACGGCCAGGGCAACTAAGGAATAAGAAACATTTCAAGGTCCTGGAGTGGCCTAGCCAGTCTCCAGACCTGAACCCAATAGAAAATCTTTGGAGGGAGCTGAAACTCAAGTGTTGCCCAGCGACAGCCCTGAAACCTGAAAGGATATGGAGAAGATTTGTATGGAGGAGTGGGCCAAAATCCTGCTGCGGTGTGTGCAAACTTGGTCAAGTTTGTTTTTTCTATTGTATCAAATACTTATTTAATGCAATAAAATGCAAATTAATTATTTAAAAATCATATAATTTGATTTTTCTGGATCTTGTTTTAGATTCTGTCTCTAAAAAAAAAAATTACAGACCTCTCCCTTGTAGGTGGGAAACCTTGTAAATGACTGTGTATCAAATACTTATTCTCCCCACATATATTCCCCACATATTATATATATATATATATATATATATATATATATATATATATATATATATATATATATATATATATATATATATATATATATATATATATATATATAAACACACACACACACACAAACACACAAACAACAGGGTGTTTAAAGCAGTCTGCAGCCTCAGTTTTTGGGTCAAAGGAAGACATATTTGAAGCTGTAGCCATGTTTAACGTAAGCATACACCCTACATATACACAAGTATACACACACACACACACACACACACACACACTAAAATACCCCCACCCCACCCCCAATGCCAACAATACCGCCTCACAGCTTAATAAACCAGTGAAAACTTTCTGCTCTTTTGACATGAGCAATAGGCATTGAGATGAACATTCAACCTGCCACTGCTCACTTCTTCCTGTGTCAGTGCTTACCAAAGCAGCGTAGCTTGCTGATAAAATATATGCTAATCATAGTGCTGTGGACAGTCTACAGCAAAACATATTTTGGGCAACAAAAATACCTGTTTAACTGTAGGCTATATTTAAAGTGTTTGGGGACTAAAGCTAATGGGCACCTTTGGTCAAAGTCACCAGACTCCATTGAAACAAACAGAAAAAACAAAACAAAACAGAAAATGGTTTAATTTACATGCAGAGCACATAACCTGCCACTGCCTTGATCAATTATTCTGTTCTTCTGACTGGTATTTTAATTCCCATCCTAACATATCATGCACCATGTTAACCCTGATATATTTTTTAGCCAACACTATGCTGTCAATCTCAAAGAAAACTCTTCAAATATATTACTGATAGCAAGCATGTATTACATAGCTGATAGTCAATATCGACTGCTTGTGACAGAAAATACTGATTTTAGTACACAATTCTGTGTACATGACAACATATCTCATGCAGGTGAAAGGCCACAGTGATGTTAACATATAGTGATTCCTCTATGAAGACAAACATGGGGTAAGAACCTGTATGGTCATTGTAAGACTCTTACAAACTAATCTCCTCTAATAGGATGCTGAAGGCTCAACACCACCGCTGTGATCGATTGTGCTGGGTGTCATGATGTAGAGAGCATGGTGAATGGACCAGCCTCAGGGCTCCTGCTGCAGTAGAAGTAGGAACAAGTCATTATTTTACTATTGGTCAAACACATTGACTTTTACTGGTACTACCAAACCTAACTGTCATGCTCAGTTTTGTTAATTATTAGTGATATCTAAGATGATTTGGTTTCTAAGAGGCACTTTAGTACACCTGCTCATTTATCATCTTTTTCCGCCGTTTTTTTCCCCACACTGCTGATGAAGCTCCCCAAATTCTGGTAAACCCACTGCACTTCTGACTTTACAGTGAAAGCATCCCATGGGTCTGACAGTTGAACGTTTTTAATGTGAAATTTGATTTATGCCAGAAGTAACCTAACTGAACACAGACACAGTGTGCACAAGAAATCTGAGTGCCAACCAAAAGAATACTGTGCACAAGTGATTTGAGCACGAGAAGAGTAGGTGCATGTAGCCATGCATGTAATTAAAGCAACTGAAAGAGCAACACTGAGAATCTGATCTGATACCATACCCTGCTTCCTAGTGGGATCACAGCTTGGTGTGCCTTTCAGCATGGTGCAGCATAGCTAAAATTAAACAACCTATGCTACTGGAAAACCCTGTTAGACTTCATTTCTGTCAGATATTAAGAATACACCTCTGCTAGTGCCCAACCTGTATCTGGAGTATCAGAACTCATCCAGTCTGTTTCACCAATATTTCTGTAGTACTAGATTAAACAGACTGCTGGTTTTAGTTTAGTTAAATAAGAAGACAGAATGAAGATCAAGTCATACAATGGGACTTTTGGTAACAGAAGCCTGAGCTGAACCATTTCATATATGAAGCATGTGAATTTGAAGTGTCACATTGGAGAACCCTGTGTAATAACTGTGTTAATACACAGCAGTTTACCATTAGCATCTAAAGAGTTACGATTAATGGGTTCTGTTACTGCACAAGAGGAGGAAGAAAAGTTCCAGAAAGTCACTTTTTAATTTTCTCAAAACACAGAACCACAACAAAAAAATAAATGTTTAGATGATGACAGGCATGTGGATTGCCATGCAGACCAATCCTTGTATGGATAAATAGAGATTATGGCTTACTGGTTAATGCAATGCTCCCGATGTAGGCCAATGTCAGCACAGCGCTTAAATCTGCTTTATCTGTTGGGTAGCTGTTTCTCTGGTAGGCAGAGAGACAGCGAGATAGAGAGAGAGAGACCGAGAGAGAGAGAGAGACAGCGAGAGAGACAGAGAGAGAGAGAGAGAGAGAGAGAGAGAGACAGAGAGAGAGAGAGAGAGAGAGAGACAGCGAGAGAGACAGAGAGAGAGACAGCGAGAGAGAGACAGAGAGAGAGAGACAGCGAGAGAGACAGAGAGAGAGACAGCGAGAGAGACAGCGAGAGAGACAGAGAGAGAGAGAGAGAGACAGAGAGAGAGACAGCGAGAGAGACAGAGAGAGAGAGAGAGACAGCGAGAGAGACAGAGAGAGAGAGAGAGAGACAGCGAGAGAGACAGAGAGAGAGAGAGAGAGACAGCGAGAGAGACAGAGAGAGAGAGAGAGAGAGACAGCGAGAGAGAGACAGAGAGAGAGAGAGAGACAGCGAGAGAGACAGAGAGAGAGACAGCGAGAGAGACAGAGAGAGAGAGAGACAGCGAGAGAGACAGAGAGAGAGAGAGAGACAGAGAGAGAGAGAGAGACAGTGAGAGAGACAGCGAGAGAGACAGAGAGAGAGACAGCAAGAGAGACAGAGAGAGAGAGAGAGACAGAGAGAGAGAGACAGCGAGAGAGAGACAGAGAGAGAGAGAGACAGACAGAGAGAGAGACAGCGAGAGAGAGACAGAGACAGAGAGACACAGAGACACAGAGAGAGAGAGAGAGAGAGAGAGCGAGCACTGCTCTTAAGACAAGGAGGAAGAGACTTATTACACCAATCAGCAGTGAAATCTGTTTTGCTCATTTTAAACCCATTTGAGACATGGAATACATAATAGTGGTTTTTAGAGATGTCACTTCACAATATCAAATGATTCATGGCTGCACAGTTAGACTGTATATAAAAGACGAATGGAGCCACAGTGATGCTATACTCTGAGGCAACTGTATATGATAAGGTGCGAACGATAAGAAGCTAAGATAGCCACTACATTAACCATCATAAGACTTCTCAGTGAGGCAACTGCATCGCCATGAGGTCATACAAACTGAACAAGGTTGGATACAACACAGGGCAGATAAGTTTCCAGAGTTATGTCTATGAAGAAGCCCAGAAGACATAAAAATAAGCCTCTGAAGAGAAAGTTCTGGACTGTGATAAGCTGCTAAGCTATGGTACAAGGTGTGCCAAAATAACTACACCAGCTGAAAAGAAATCTGGTCTCAGTGTTGCAAGAAGCTCAGTTAGTAGCAGATCATCAAGACCATCTAGAGTCTCATCCATATCATCTTTATAGAACAAAGAAGAAGCAGAACATGCTGCTCTACTTGCACGTGCAGCATCCTTGAAACCGAGACAAGCCTTCTGTCAGTTTCACATGAAACTGACAGAACTGTGCTATGGTCAAGAACTTAACAGAATTGTGTGAAAGTGGAGGATTTCACTTAAAGTGGATGCATAACAGCAGAGTTGCTTTGCCTCCATTCCTGAAACAGAAAGAGCAAAAAGAGAGAGACGATTTAGATCTGAGTACTGACACTTTACCTGATGAGAGAGTCCTATGAGTAAACTGGTACATGGAGTCAGATGTAGTCAAGATCACAATAAATGAAAAGCATATTCTTTAATTTATGAGTGCAATATATGACCCTTTGGGATTTTGTCTCCTGTCATCTTACCAGCAAAAATCATGAGCTATGTGGCAGGAAGATGGGATGAGGAAATCCCAGCAGAACTGGCTCAAAGATCACAAAACAGGCATTCTGGTCTTACAAAACTTCATGGTTTCACTGTAGACAGGTGCCTGAAGCCTTCTGGATTTGGAGTGGTAAAATCAGCACAGTTGCACCACTTCAGTGATCACAGTGAGAAAGGTTATGGAGTTGTTAGCTACCTCTGCATAACAAACCAGAAAGGGGCAACTCACTGCTCATTTATCATCAAGTCCAGAGTGTCTCCTCTGAAAAAAAACAATTCCAAGGCTCAAACTGACAGCAGCTGCAGTAGCTGTGAAAACGGACAGGCCCATGAGAAAGGAGCTGCAAATGCTACAAGAAGCATCTGTGTTTTCATCCGACAGTACCACAGTGTTAAAGTACATTTCCAGTGAGAATGTCAGGTTTAAGACATTTGTAGCAAATAGAGTGTACAATTAGAGATAACTACACCAAGTGGGTGAATGTATGTGAACTCTGAGTTAAATCCTGCTGATCACGCTTCAAGACGAATGAGTGCAGACACATTTATAGTGTCCAAACTGGACTGCTTGCCAGAATTTTTGACAAAAGACCAGAAAAAACAGCTATTTTTACCAGACATAAGAGAAATACAGAAAAATGATGTTGAAGTTAAACGAGTAATGAGTGTGGATGTTACAGAAGTGCATGGAAATCCACTAAACAAGGTCATCTGTCACTATTTGGATTGGCATGGTCTAAAAAAAAGGCAGTTTCCTGAATGGTGACATTTAAGGAGCTGCTTTGTAGGCTGAGCACACATCGGAAGTTTCTCATGTCACAAGCAAGTGACTGTGAAAGCAGTGAGAGGAAAGCTGATAGAAGTCGCAGCAGTTTAGATCAGGTATCAGGGATCTCTACTCACTACTGCAGATGTTGCAATGGGAGAAACTGTGATTAAGTTTTGTCAAGGTCAGAGCTTCAGTGATGACCAATAGACCAATAGATGTTAAGCGTCTGGTGATTTTCCCTAAAGATGATCAGGTTTAGACTTTGATTCATATTCACCAAGAAACATGTCATAATGGAAGGAATTACACCTTATCCAGCCTGAGAGAAAGATTCTGGATGCCACGGGCAGATTCTGCAATTAGACAAACACTGTCAAAATGTGTTACAAGTAAAAGGGCATCTGCAAAACCTGGTAAACAGAGAATGGCAAATTTGCCACAAGATTGCTTGATGCCTCACAAACCTCCATTCACAAATGTCGGTATAGACTATTTTGGACCCTTTGAGGTCAAATATGGAGTAGAGTTAAGAGATTTGGTGTATTGTTTACATGTCTTACTTTTAGAGCAACACATACAAGCCGCCCATTCACTTGAAGCTGATTCCTACATAAATACATTAAGGAGATCCATTGCTAGGAGAGGCCAGGTGTCTGTTATGAGATCGGATAATGGCACGAACCTGGTAGGTGCAGAGAAAGAGATGTGTGAAGCAATCAAGGGATTTAACTATTCAAAAATCTCAGAGATGCTCATGTAGAAAAGGGATTACTTGGATATTTAATCCTCCAGCACGATCACATTTCAGAGGAATCTGGGAGAGGCAAATTGGCAAAACCTAAACTAGTGTTAAGATAAATTGTTTGTTGCTTCAAATGAATGGGAAAGTTTGATTTTTCACATTATGTGTGACAGATTTATCTTTAAGGGATAGGATTTATGCCTCATATAGGGTTTGAGTTTGAATGAGTTGAATTGTAAGTTTGAAGATTAAATGACACTTTAATGTGTTAATATGTTATGCCCCAGCAGTAGCAATTAGGGGCTGGAATGTAAGCACCATTTATATTTAATTCATGATTTTACTGAGGTAACATATTTTGAATTTCATGTTTGAGAATATTTCATTTTTTTGTTTTGGTTTATTTGGAAAGTCTCAACAGGAAGTTAAACTTTAATGTGAAAGTTTTGTGTAAAATAACCAAGTGACAGTGGAACCACATGATGGTTTTACTGTTGTTCCTTGCCCGTCTCGAGTGTGGTTATAAGATAAGCACACACACAGCTTTTGACATTCAAACATTTTTCAAACTATCGTGTGCATTTGGGAGGAAAATTTATGGCAGATATTAAAGTTTTTGTGGCTAATATTAAAGTTTTAGTGGAATTTCAAAGTCAAAAAAGGAGGATAAATAAGTAGCAAGATTAATATAATATTGGTCAGCACCTCAAGAGTTATAATATAGTTTATACAGCACATGTATGTTACTAAAATGTTACAGGCCATTGATTATTCAGTATTTATTTCATTTAATTTCAAAATACACACACAAACAGCTGAAGCCATGTGAATAACACTTTGACTTCAAAGTCTTAGCCTCTTATTAAAAGACGAACACAAAACACATAAAGTAGTAACTGCAACCAGGCCCAGCCAGCTGCAAGCCAACACAAGCTCAGCCCGATTAACTTAACTCAATGGACTTATAATCCTTCCCTTAACAGCAAACACAGGGAGATAATTACCTATTTGGCCAGTCTGTGTGCATGCAAAGTTGGAAGCAAATTAGTCACATTCAGCAGTCATTTAATTAAATGAAAGAAGGAAACTAACTGTAATACATTTGATGGTAAAAGAAATAGTAAAGCCAGATAAGAAACACATTATAATTCAAAGCTTAGTTCAGAGTGGAATACAAAACTTAGACAATACTAAAATTGGAAATCATGTCTGACATTAAACTGTGCTTTCACAAATCAACATTAAGGCACCAGGTGCTTCATTTATCAAAGAAGCAAGAAACTGATGGATGTACAACAAAAAGTAAACCTGAATCTAAAACAATAAGTGTGTGTGTATATCAGTCAGTGTGAATCATTCAATCAAAAAGGAAATAAACAGGTCATTAGTGTCAAAGGACATTTAAACTCTAGATACGTTTAAATGCCACTGATTGGCCAGTGATAACACTCCCTGGCCAATCAGTGACATGCTGTTCTTCTGGGTCACATTTTCAGATTGCCTCGGATCACTTGGAACCCTGGCTGAGTGGGTACTAAAACAGTACCTCATACTTGGTACCTGGTACCTGGTACCAGGACCTAATAGAAAAGGCTGCAAACCGTGCTGAGTTGAGTCGAGCTGCACTGAGTCAGTACTAGTGGAAACGCAACATAAGACTTGTAAAGCTGAGTACAGGCCCTTGTAGAAGGCGACAGGAAGCACTGTAAAACCCTTTGTAAAATTTCTAAAGTTAAAAAACTATTTGAATGCAAAGCAATTACCATTTTCCAGCCTGATTCATATCACCTTGCATGAGTAGGTGCATGTTTACGATACATGGTTAGCATAATTAGCATATGACAAGATACAGTCCCATATTTTACTACATTAGAGAATACTGCGCTTTAAAAAAGTTGATATTCTAATGGTAACTGGACCAGTTTTTATATAATGCTTTTCTACTCTAGCTGAGCACTAAAAGCACTTTATACAACATGTTTAAATGTACCCATTCACACAAGCATTTCCTTCTACAGCTAAGTGCTTTCTATCTAACATTCACACACATTCATACTCCAGTTATTGGAAAGCAAAATGAGGTTCAGCATCTTGCCCAAGGATACTTTGGCATGCAGACTGGAGCAGCCAGGAATTGAACCACTAACCTTCTGACTAGTAGATGACCTGCTATACCTCCTGAGCCACAGTAACCCCTGTACTGTTGAATAAAACATACAATTCCTCAGAAAAGAGTGGACAGCTAAATAATCAGTATGAGAGAACTCTTAAATTATAGGGATGGGGAGTTGGGGGAACCGATACAGTAATCACAACATTTGCAGGACATAGATTAATACCCTATACAGAGAATGTCATTTGCCCCAATGAGGATTTCTGTAGAGGCACCTTACAATTTCCAACCAGTGCTCCATGTGTTACTGAACCCAGAGCACCTGGGGAGCCCAAAACATTTATATACTAACTTTAAATTAGTGAATAAAATAAAATCATCAAAACATATTTAATATATTTAATTTCTTAAGCACTTTACAATAGTGCACTCTTTTTATCCAATATTTTTATTGCTCAGTTATATAACATCACAAAAGACCCAAGTGTGTATGTGGCTTGTGACCATGAAGATACATCATAATTTAAATGAGGAAAAAAAATCATAGTATGCATAAAAAACATTAAACAGTTTCTAATGAATTTAAATGTATATAAGCTTATTTTTATAACCTTGGTCACATTTTTAATGTGTCTCAAATTTTAGATGAAAATCCAAAATAAGACATTATTTTTTTTACCTCTGGGACCTGTTCCATAATTTATCCATTAATCTTTAAATTTAGCTTAGGAACTTCTTTTAAAGAATGGACCCTGGAGGAAAAACAGACACAGTTTTCTAAGTGAGAAGAAGAATTCTCAATCCATCCTGTCACCGACAAAGTATTTTACCTGATACACATACCACTGTACCGTTAGCATACATCTGAATACCTGGTCCATGGCATGAAGTGAACTGAGAACAGATCCCTGTGGAACAGTGGTCCCCAACCATTTTTGAGCCACAGACCTGTTTAGTGTTAAGCAATGTTTCCACGGACAGGCCTTTAAGGTGTGCCGGATAAATGCATCAAAATAAATGATACGACCATAATTAAAAGTAAAATAATAAATGTGAAACCACCGTGTATTCGTGTGCAACTCTATCAGCAGCGTCCTTGTAACATCGCCCAACAACATGAATAACATCCTCTCTGCCCACAACGCTCTTGGGTCACCATGGTAATGTTTAAACATGCCTTCAAAATAAGATACATGGATTCAAATGGCCCATGGAATTTCATACGACTTGTAAAAAAAATCCATCTTAAGTGTAAGTCACATAAAATCCAGTTCTTCAAAATAGAGTTTGGGGTCTAATAATTAATTTCACTGTAATTGCTTCTGTTTCATCTCTGAGTTTCCTTCTGCAAATAATCTCATATTTTTGCTCCTAAGTGTGTGTCATGGCGTGTGTGTGGCAGGCAGAATTGGACCCCAGGATGCAGACTCAAAAACAGGATTTATTGGGAAAATAACAGAAACCAGAACACAGCTAGGCAGGGGCTGGACAGATGCCAAAACTAAACTAAAGGAACTACAGAGAAGGAACAGACACAACGAGGGAACACTGAAGACGACGCGACAAGAAACAGACAAACACTGAGGGCTTAAATACACAGCAGGTAATTAGGGCAAGAAGAAACAGCAGGGCAAAACAGGTGAAGCAAATGAAACTAACATGGGAAGCAAAACTAAACACAAAGCACAGGGAACATACGACTGTCAAAATAATACAGGAAGTGACTAACCAAGGCGCACGCAGACTACATACGGGGGACTGGCACACAGACACGGGGCAGAGACACAGACTAGTCACAACACTAGGAATAAACTCAACATGAAAACACAGGAGGTCAGGGACAAGACATCATGACAAGACCATGGAGCAGGGGAGACAGGGACGAGGGGAACAAAAACAACTGAAAAACAACAAAACTCAGGGAAGACAGAACTAAACACAAAATGCTGGGCAGACGGCCCAGGACCATGACAGCACCCCCCCCTCAAAGGCCGGCACCCGACGGCCAAAACAGGAAACAAAACCAGACCAGGGAGGGAGGCGGGGGACCAGGACGGAGGGACCGGAACAAAAACAAAACCAGGCAGGGAGCAACAAAGGCAGGGAGCAAAACATCAAAAATCACAATGTCAGAACAAAAACAGCAGGGGCACAAGGCCGGGACAAAGTCCAAAAACAGGGACAAAACACAGGGATGAGAAAAAAACAACTGGATGAAACAAAAAGCGACGGCACAAGGCCGGAGAGCTCCAATGTCCAAAACAGGGGGTCAAAACAAGGAACAGATCAGGAGCTATGACAAAAACAGAAACAAAAAGAGCAACGGCCAGGGGGAACAAACAGTCCATAGTTCAGGGGGCCGTCCAGGCCAAGGGGCCAAAAAGCAGAGTCCAAACCTCTCAGGCGGGCGACCGCGGCTCCAGCGGCGGCGGCGAGGAATCGTGGCAGGGGGCCGACCGCGGCTCCAGCGGCGGCGGCGAGGAATCGTGGCAGGGGGCCGACCGCGGCTCCAGCGGCGGCGGCGAGGAGACGAGGCAGGGGGCCGACCGCGGCTCCAGCGGCGGCGGCGAGGAGACGAGGCAGGGGGCCGACCGCGGCTCCAGCGGCGGCGGCGAGGAGACGAGGCAGGGGGCCGACCGCGGCTCCAGCGGCGGCGGCGGCGAGGAGACGAGGCTGAGGGCCGACCGCGGCTCCAGCGGCGGCGGCGGCGAGACGAGGCTGAGGGCCGACCGCGCTCCAGGCGGCGGCGGCGGCGAGACGAGGCTGAGGGCCGACCGCGCTCCAGGCGGCGGCGGCGGCGAGACGAGGCTGAGGGCCGACCGCGCTCCAGGCGGCGGCGGCGGCGAGACGAGGCTGAGGGCCGACCGCGCTCCAGGCGGCGGCGGCGAGGCGAGACTGAGGGCCGACCGCGCTCCAGGCGGCGGCGGCGGCGAGGAGACCAGACTGGGGGCCGACCGCGCTCCAAGCGGCGGCGGCAAGACGAGGCAGGAGGCTCGAACCGAGCCCGACGCTCCAACTGAGCGTAACCCTTGGGCTTCAAACACGGCTCCGACTGAGCCGGACCCTTGGGCTGAACGGGGCCTACAAGGTGAGGCTCCGAATGTGCAGGCTGGGTCTGCGGTGTAGGGCACACAGCTACTTCACTGAGCAGCTGGGGCTGCTTGGGGGATGGACCAGGTGCATGTGATGGTGGGTGCGTGGAAGCTAACACTATGGAGGGCGAGGGAGCTGACGCTATGGAGGGCGAGGGAGCTGACGCTATGGAGGGCGAGGGAGCTGACGCTATGGACTGTGACTGCAGGGAGGCTGAGGGACCTAGGGGGACCGAGGGACCAGGAATGGAAGTACAGGAGGGAACTAAGGAGACTAAGGGGACCTGAGAGACTAAGGGAGCTGAGGGAACTAAGGCTGACACTGAGGGAGCTGACACGGAGGGAGCTAGGAGTGTGGAAGCTGAGGACGGGGAAGCTGACACTGGGGAAGCTGACTGCGGGAGAGGTGAGGGGACCGAAGCTAACTGCGGGGAAACTGGAGTCGGGGGAGCAGGAGCAGAGGAGACTGGGACTGAGGCTGCAGGGGGAACCACAACTAAAGGAGCTGAGGGACCAGAGGAGGGAACAAAGGGGACCAAAACGGAAGGGACTGAAGCTAAAGGAGCTGGCACTAGGGGCTGCGTGGAAGCAGGCCGGGCGCTAGGGAGAGCCGGCTGCGTGGAAGCAGGCCGGGCGCTAGGGAGAGCCGGCTGCGTGGAAGCAGGCCGGGCGCTAGGGAGAGCCGGCTGCGTGGAAGCAGGCCGGGCGCTAGGGAGAGCCGGCTGCGTGGAAGCAGGCCGGGCGCTAGGGAGAGCCGGCTGCGTGGAAGCAGGCCGGGCGCTAGGGAGAGCTGAGGGGACAGAGACCGAAGGGACCGAGGGACCAGAAGTGGGAGTAGAGTAAGGGACTACGGGGACCTGAGGGACTACGGGGACCTGAGGGACTACGGGGACCTGAGGGACAGAGGGCACGGAGGAAACCGAGGAGACTGCGACTAGAACTGAAGATGAAACTAAACTGATTGGAGAGACCAAGGGATTTAAGGGAAGTGACGCCACTGAAGGGGGCAAAGCTGAAGCACTGGCTGTGGGGACTGGGGAAGCTGACTGGACTGAGGTGACTGAGGAAGAGGGGACTGAGGTGACTGAGGACGAGGGGGCTGAAGCTGAGGAGGATGAGGGGACTGAGGTGACTGAGGACGAGGGGGCTGAAGCTGAGGAGGATGAGGGGACTGAAGGTGTGACTAAACTGACTGCAGGGACCGGGGCCGCTGACGGGAGTGACTGAGGAGCAGCTGTGGCTAATACTGGGGGCTCAATCTGAGGGGTGGCTGCTGCAGCAGGTAAAGGCTGAAGCTCGGGGGCTGAAGCTGCTGCTGGCTGAACAGGGGCTGGAACTATGGGGGCTAGAGCTGCTGCTGGCTGAACAGGGGCTGGAACTATGGGGGCTAGAGCTGCTGCTGGCTGAACAGGGGCTGGAACTATGGGGGCTAGAGCTGCTGATGGCTGAACAGGGGCTGGAACTATGGGGGCTAGAGCTGCTGATGGCTGAACAGGGGCTGGAGCTATGGGGGCTAGAGCTGCTGATGGCTGAACAGGGGCTGGAGCTATGGGGGCTAGAGCTGCTGATGGCTGAACAGGGGCTGGAGCTATGGGGGCTAGAGCTGCTGCTGACTGAACAGGGGCTGGAGCTATGGGGGCTGTCTGAGACGGGAATGACTGGGGAGGAGCTGGAGCTACAGCTGACTGAGACCGTGGTTGAGGAGGCTCTGCTGCAGGTGGCGTGGACTGCTGAGGCTGAGGTGCTCCCACCCGCGGAACAGAAACAGGTGCCGGAGCATGAGGCACAGAGGGGAAAGTGAGGGCTGCAGAATGAAGTATCTCCTTGGCATAACTCTGGGTTAACGGGGGCAAGGAGTCCCTAAGCCAGGGGTATTCAGCAAACATGTCCTGTATTCTGTTAGCGATGGTGTGCCCCAGTTCCTCACCGGGTAGCCGAAACCACAGGATGCAGAGCTTGGAAACCTTGTCACAAATGTCTGACCTTGCTGTCAAGGACGGTGGAGCAGTGTGGTTAGCCGTGTTTGATGAGCCGGGGAAAGGAGGGACAGATTCAGGGGTGGAGTCCAATGTGGCTGACGACTGCAGAGGAGAAGAAGCCGTCGTAATTTTAACACCGGCTGTTGGCTCTGCTCGGTGTTTATGGCGCCGAGAGCTCCGCCTTCGCGCCCCCACTGCGGGTTTGGAATGGGGAGCGGAGCTGGCAAGAGACGCAGCAGAAGGTGGTGGGTCTGGTGATGTCGAAAAGCCACCGAGCCGAATCCCCCAAGGCTCGGGTGGCTGCTGTGCTGCTGTCGCATCGCACAGCTGCTGTGGCGAGGCTAGCGGGCGGAGCTGAGGCTGCAGGGGAGGAGAGCGTGGCGAGCGCTGACGCTGGGGTTCCTTTCCCCAGCCAGGACCCCCCAGGGCGAGACGAGTGCCCTGGAACCGTGACTCGCGCTCTGGGGTGAGCCACGGCTTCCACCTCGCTTCTTCCTGCAGGTAGGCTTGTACCACTTGCTGCCGTTCCCACAGATCTGAGTCCGCGGGGTCTTTATAATGGTCGCGTCGTTCTGTCATGGCGTGTGTGTGGCAGGCAGAATTGGACCCCAGGATGCAGACTCAAAAACAGGATTTATTGGGAAAATAACAGAAACCAGAACACAGCTAGGCAGGGGCTGGACAGATGCCAAAACTAAACTAAAGGAACTACAGAGAAGGAACAGACACAACGAGGGAACACTGAAGACGACGCGACAAGAAACAGACGAACACTGAGGGCTTAAATACACAGCAGGTAATTAGGGCAAGAAGAAACAGCAGGGCAAAACAGGTGAAGCAAATGAAACTAACATGGGAAGCAAAACTAAACACAAAGCACAGGGAACATACGACTGTCAAAATAATACAGGAAGTGACTAACCAAGGCGCACGCAGACTACATACGGGGGACTGGCACACAGACACGGGGCAGAGACACAGACTAGTCACAACACTAGGAATAAACTCAACATGAAAACACAGGAGGTCAGGGACAAGACATCATGACAAGACCATGGAGCAGGGGAGACAGGGACGAGGGGAACAAAAACAACTGAAAAACAACAAAACTCAGGGAAGACAGAACTAAACACAAAATGCTGGGCAGACGGCCCAGGACCATGACAGTGTGAGTTTGCAGCTTTAAGCTTGCCTCCTGCATGTTGTTAGTGTGTGTAGTTGTGCATGAACCACAGGAAGTGGGCGGACAGAAGCTGAGAAGGGCTTTAGCGCTACACTCATTTGTATTATGCGATTATATTTAATTGGAAATGTATTCCAACAGGACCAGATTTTTCATCCGAAGTAGAAGAAAATCCAACTGATTTAGGTGATGATTTTAATGGAATTAATGTTAGGAAAAATTGGGACCTGCAGATGTCATCTGATTAGAACAAAAATCTGATTTGTGCAACTTAGGCAAGTTTTACTGTATAAAGCGCATGAAAAAAACAACTCAACATAACACTGAATCAGCGTAAGCCCTGAGCTTATTTCTCTGCAACTTATTTTTGCTAGCTTGTGGGTTGGCTGGGTTCACAACAATATAAGCTTTGATTTCACATGGAGAGTGGCTGCAGAGCCACGGTGTCGAGCACCAGAGAGTGTCAGCTTGACTTGGTTGGGTCCACCTCACTGCTGTCTCTTGTGTTGCTAAATATAAATGGAAAATGGACTAGCTCTTATATGGCGCTTTTCTACTTTTGTTGAGCACTCAACTAGTGTTGAAACGAGTGTTATGTAGGTCAAGTAATCTATTTTGTTTGACAGGCACGATGAAGATTGTGGGTTTAATTTTAGTAGTGATGACGTATCACGTGACCGAGACAAGCACCTTGACACCTCAAGAGGGAGTCATAGACGGATGTAACGGAAAGAATCTGCCCACTTTTCAAAATAAAACCTCATTCAGACTCAGATAATAAGTAAATAATTAAAGTTATTTATTCTTTAAGTGCGGTCCAGTACCAAATGACCCATGGACTGCTACCGGTCCACGGCCCAGGGATTGGGGACCTCTGCTGTGGAAAACCCGCTTTCAAGTTTAAAAAAAAAAAAAAAGATGATTTTTTTCATTATTAATAATGACAAACTGTTCCTGATTATAAAGATAAAACCTTGCAATGGTTAAAATCGTATCAGAAAAATTAATCTTAAAAAGTTGATGGATTAGAATACCATGAAAGTATCAAAAGCCTTTTTAATGTCCAGAAAGACTGCCCCAACTACTTTGCCATTACTGACTGATGATTTTATTTGTTCAATCAAAAAGCACGTGGCAGTCTCTGTGGAATAATGGGAGCAAAACTCAAACTGTAATTAATGCAGAATATTATTTGATTTTAATATAATTCAGTAACTGATGAGCTACAAATTTTTCAAAACTTTAGAGAATATAAGTAGAACACTAATTGGCCTATAGTTGTCTGCTTGATTAGCTATGCCTGACTTAAACATATGGTATCACCCATGTTTGGTTCTATTTATTTGGAAAATTGGCACTATTGATGGAAAGATTGATTTTAGGACGGCAGCATCAATATATAAACATCTTTAGAATGACTGTTTTTATTAGTGAAAGAATTTTTGCATTTTTGGCCACAGCAGCTTTTATCATCAGTGGAGGGAGACAGGAAATGGGGGAAAGATATGGGGGAAAATTGGTGACAGGCTGGGACTCGAACCTGTGCCGCCCGCACCGTAACGCAGCATATGTTTGTGGTCACCGGCTTCACCTCTAAGTTACCCGTTTCTGGAAGCTCCTCGACAGACCAAGTAAAGAAATAATTCATTTCTTAAACAATTTGTTTATTATCAGAAATTAATGCGGCGCAGGTTCGAGTCCCTCCTGTCGCCAGTTTTCCCACGTGTCTTCCCCATATCTTTCCCACATTTCCTATCTCTCTCTACTACGAATAAAGCCACTGTGACAAAAAAAAAAGGATTATTTCTGCTTCTCCCTCCACCCCATAACCCCCACCCCACTGCAACTTTGATTAATAAAATAACATAAAAAAATAAGAGGCTGTACATTAAAGGAAAACTTAAAACATAAGGAAAAAATATGGTAATAGGATGTGCAACTGGGTAGTATAATTTGGGGGAAAAAGAACAAATTTACAGAATAAAATAATTTGAAAAAATGTACAGACTGATGAAGTGACAACCGACAACAGCACAAGTTGAAGCCAAGCTCATGTTCCAACTAATAAAGCCGCCCGTTACAGCACAAGGTAACCGCATTTTGTCACCAACTCTGGCTCTGAGTTTGGGTAACCGGGAGTATAAAACTGTATAGTGGAAGTAGCAGCCTACGTACGCTCTTACAGAAACCTGTGGATATTCAGTACATTGGTGCGTGTTTTGCACTATAAACTCACATGTTGCTAAAAATGCAGCGCACTGATTGGTCGGATGTTTGTTCACTTGCAAAAGTCAGAAAAATCGAGCCTGGTCCGAAAAAATAAAGGCGTAAATTTGTCATGTGAAATGATGCGGTCAGTGTGAATGGCTGCATTAAGAACAGGGGTGTCCGAAAAAAAATATTTTTAATGCACAAAACATTTGTGTGAATTTTACGCGTCCGGTGTGTAAAGGCCATTAGTGTTGTTGAAAAATGCAAACTACACTTAACTAGAAGGACACGCAGAGTGCATACCCTGCCCACCCCAAATTTTGGGATGATACTACACTGTAGTAGATACCACCTAATGTTGTACTCCATCTGGTTCAGCTGTAATCTGGTGTTAGTCACAGAACACTGACTCTATTCCTTACTCTACAGGTATTTTTTAACCCTATCATTTTCAGCATTCTGGATCATTAGATCTGGAATCCTCCTTCGATCATAAACTTTGCTATATGAAAGAACTTAAGGTCATGTTAGACTCTAGTTCTTTTTCAGAGGAGTCTGACTTATCCTCATAAGGTTAGATGCAAATATGTGAATACTGTCCCTATCTCACAATGGCAAATAATCCTTTTACAAAATCCTGATCTACATCGTGATCCAGATCACCACCAAAATGTGTTCCTAGTACCACCCTCAACAAATCCGTAAATTTTCACTTTCACCGAAAACACAACCTCCCTCCATCTATCAATGGGCAAGGTAATAAGAGAAAGTTGACGCAGCTGGTGACATTCACAAATATTCTGCTCAGTTTTGAAATTTTCAACATGTCATTGTCTGTTTCTACAAGGGGGACTAAATCCATGTACATGCCAGATAGAGTTCTGTGTCTCTGATGTTTAAGGTTTTTTATAATTTACTGTTTGTTAATTTTTAACAAAGACAGCACTGAAGCCTGTCAGTTTCGTTTTTCCAACCTGTTTAAGAAAACAGACAACTTGACAGACTACACAGTGAGAGTGCTGGCTTCAGGTTGAAAGCTCTGCTGGCCACTCAGGAAAAAATAGGATTAGGAGGAGAACTCAAAGTAGTGCAGCCTTGTGATTCCCATTAGCTGTGTTGAAGTTTCTTTATGAGCTGGCACGCACGGTGGGGAAGAAATTGTCTTAGTGCTGCTGAAGATAGCAGGTAGCTGTTAACCCTCAAGAACATTAGAACTAGAAAGAACAATGGTTCTTGACTAATTGGTGGCGTAAAGTGCCACTGCAGGTGGTGCATGAACATCCATTTGAAAAATAAGGAGTGTAACATAGTTGAATTCATGATTTTTGGAACAAAAATGAAAACATATTTTGCTAAAATTCAACTTGGATGTTTTTTGTTTTATTTTTATTCTATTGGTTTGTCTTGTAATAACAAATGTGAGTTATAATAATAGTAATATTTAAGTAAATCAAGTCACCTGTATTTCTTCATATCCTTGTATTTAATTTCGCATTTCTTCCTCTAACAAGACCCATCACCAGTGATGCCATTAATGAAATCAAATACTTGTAGAAGTCAAGATAACATTACAGCCCCATTTCATAATAGAAATCCCTTCAGCAGACATCTTATTACCTTCTGCTAAACTTTTTTGCCCTAATTTGAAGGCCCTGCCCTAAACTTTTATCCAAATACTTTTAGTCACTCCTGGGTTATTACAGGTACAATACATATTCAAGCAAAAATATGTTTTCAATATTAACAACACTCATTAAATCAAACAATTTTAAGCATGCTGTAAGAGATTGACATTCTGTGATTATTTTTAACATTTCCACAAAATTTTGTTATTCACATCATTTTCATGCCTGTGTATATTATTAATAATATTAGTACATAATGCACCCACACTACATAATCTGCTCATATCAATGCATTACGTAAAATATCACTATAATGCAACTATAATGTTATTGCTAGTGCATTTCAACAATCTCTTGAAAATAAATAAATTCGAGATTGACAATAAAATACAGAACATATTAATAAAATATAAAAATGTAAATAAAATATAAAAATATATAAATAAATTGCAATATAAATAAAAACATTATAAATTAAACACAAATATTAAATAAATAGAAAGGTAATGCCAATTATCTCGACTAGGAAGGACTAGGAATACTAGGAAGAAATAGGACCAAGTTATTTAGACCAAATAGATTTTCTCACATTTTAGTGCTACAACATACGGACAGATCCTGTACATGTATTCAAAAGGTTTGGTTATGGAGTTAATTTCATCCCAAAAAGGTTGCACGCAGAGAACACATGCTGCACACGCAAGGAACACACGCTGAACAAAAAAAAACCCTGCTGCACACAAAGAAAACATTTTACAAACTGTATTCAGACATTGCACACAAAGAACATACTTTACAAACTGTCCTTGAGTAAAATGATATCAGCTTCTCCTCACACGCAAAACAGTTCTGCGCTAGTTTGTGCCAAAAATCACGTGATATGCCAAGTCACTTTCCCTTCTCGACAGCAGGGGGTGCTATCGAGAAAACTGAAACGCACTGAGAGCAGTATTAACTTTTTTTTGTTCATAATATGAATGGTTTTGACCTGAAACTGTTGCTGAATGCTGTTATATCTAATAATCGAGGTAAAAAATGTGGGATTGTACATTATGTCAAGGTCTTTTTCCATAGTTCTGCCATTGAATTCATCCATTTCCTCAGCTAGTTATAACAAAATACATGGACTGTTGCTTTCATCTTAAGGATGAACAATCAAGGCAAGCCTTTGGAAATGTGTTTCTTTTGATTATCTACAGTTAGTAACCAAGAATTTAAGTCCTTTACTCTCCACTTCAGATAAATACAGCCCAAGTGTACAAAGGGTATTAAACATCCAGGAATATGAGCATCTTGTTACATGTCTTTGAAGAGTAAAGAACACATATGCCAAATTTTATGGTTCAACTCCTTGTGGTTTTGGAGTCTATAGACAGAAAAACCCCACAGACAGACACTCAGATGCCAAGACGAATGGACAGATTGACAGTATGACAATATCCTCCCTTTATTTTGTGCAACAAGCACATCAGTATTTCTGAACACCATAAACAGATATATTAATCCATAATTTCTAGTTTGGAAATAACCATACAGAAACTGAGAGAATTATATCATTATGGAACATCACAGAGCTTTTATGAAATTTGTCACTGCTTCTACAAACTCTTTAATTGTATGGAAGTCTCTTGCCACAGTCCTAAAATATAAATTTTCATTCACGAGAACAAATATGCAAGCTGGCAACCTGTCCAGGGTGCACCCTGCCTCTCACCCAATGACAGCTGGGATGGGCTTCAGCCCCCTCCACAACCCTGAAAAGGATAAGCAGAAGATGGATGGACGGACACATCAAGACCAAATAAGCAGTGATGTAAAAGATGGGTTGACCACAGCAAAACCTCAGTCTGGGTGTCATGGAATCAACCTTGAATCAACCTTTCTCAAGATGGCGCTGGTGAGGTCAGCAGCCGTTGTACCTGCTCCTACGCTTTGTTTGTATATATTAGGTTTAGCTCTAATTTTGGACTTTATAATTCCGCCTGCTCTGTGTCATATCACGTATGACAGACAGACTCTTTTTAATATCAGAATACAGCACTCTGGCTGTATTCTGACACCTTTTTCTCCCGACCCGACTTGGCCTCGGGAGATACTTGCGTTTCCAGTGGGCCAGCTCAAACAAAGGACGGACCAGGTCACGGACAAGGCCCCGAGGGAAAAGAGCCGGCGTAAGAGAGAGGCTGAGGCGCAGAGCGCACCAAACGCCACTGCCGAGCATCCTGTTGGCTAATGTCCAGTCACTGGATAACAAGCTGGACGAACTCAGGGCCAGGATACAGTTTCAGAGGGACATAAGGGACTGCAACATCATCTGTCTCACAGAGACATGGCTGACTCCCCTCATACCGGACCACGCCGTACAGCCGTCGGAGTTCTTCAGTGTTCATCGCACGGACAGAACGAGTGAGTCTGGAAAATCAAGAGGAGGAGGTGTGTGCCTAATGATTAATAACAACTGGTGTGACAGTAGGAATGTTGTCCTTCTGAAACAATCATGTTCACCGAACCTGGAGCTCCTAACCCTGAAATGCCGTCCCCACTACCTGCCCCGCGAGTTTACTTCGGTCATCTTCAGCGCCGTCTATATTCCACCTCAGGCGGACACAAACACTGCACTATCCGAGCTACATGAGGCGATTTCCACCTATCAGGCTAACCAGCGTGATGCGGCTCTCATCGTAGCCGGGGACTTTAACAGTGCAAACTTGAAAAAGCTGATACCGGAATTGATTCAACACATCAACTGCCCCACCAGAGGAGAGAGGACCCTAGACCACTGCTACTCTACATTCAAAGATGGCTACAAAGCAAAGCCTCTTCCGCCTTTTGGGAAGTCTGACCACACCTCTGTCCTTCTCATGCCGAAATACAAACAACGGCTCAGGCAGGAACCCCCTGCTGTGAGAGAAGTGACACGGTGGTCTGATCAAACAGAGGCGGCTCTGCAGGGTGCGTTGGATTCAACCGACTGGGACATGTTTCGCAGCAGCGCGGGCGGAGACATCGAGGAGTTTACGGAAACTGTTGTGGGATTTATTGGGAAAGTTGTTGAAGACACTTCACTTAGGAGGACCATCAGGACTTTTCCCAACCAGAAGCCGTGGGTGGATAAATCTGTCCGCGACGCCCTGAGGTCCCGCACCGTTGCCTACAACTCCGGCCTCGCCTCTGGGAACATGGAGGACTACAAGGTTGCATCATACAACGTCCGCAGAGCGGTGAAAGAGGCTAAACATCGCTACGGCCGCAGACTGGAACAGCAACTACAACAGTCTGACCCCAGGGGACTGTGGCAGGGACTACGCACCATCACGGACTACAAAGCACCACACACACACCCGGTGAGTGCCGACGCTTCTCTGGCTGATGAACTCAACATCTTCTTTGCGCGCTTTGAGTCGGGAAGCCGACAGCCCGCTGCGCTCCCGGCCGGAGGGGTGGAGACACTCACTGTGACGGAGCGCGACGTGAGGAGGGCGTTTAGACGTGTAAACACCAGGAAAGCGGCTGGACCAGACGGTATTAGCGGACGTGTCCTTAAGACCTGCGCTGACCAGCTGGCACCTGTGTTTACGCTGATATTCAACCTCTCACTGAAACTGTGTGTGATTCCCACCTGCTTTAAAAAGTCCATCATAGTCCCTGTCCCAAAGAAACCACACCCCAGCAGCCCCAATGACTTCAGGCCCATAGCACTCACCTCTGTGGTGATGAAGTGTTTTGAGAGACTCATCAAGACATTCATCACCTCCTCACTGCCCACCACCCTCGACCCACTACAGTTTGCATACCGGCCAGACAGATCCACAGATGACGCCATATCCTTCCTCCTCCACAAGACCCTTTCACACATAGACACTGGTAAGGGGAACTATGTGAGAGTGCTGTTTGTAGATTACAGCTCAGCATTCAACACCATAGTTCCCTCCAGGCTGGTCTCTAAGCTGCTGGACCTGGGCCTGGGCCCATCCCTGTGCAGGTGGGTTCACAGCTTCCTGACCAGCAGACCACAGGTGGTACGAGTGGGTCACCTCACCTCATCCTCCCTCACCCTCAACACTGGATCCCCCCAAGGCTGTGTGCTCAGCCCTCTGCTGTACTCACTGTACACCCATGACTGCGAGGCCACGTCAGAGTCCAACGTCATCATCAAGTTTGCTGACGACACTGCTGTTGTGGGACTAATCTCTCACAATGAGGAGACAGCCTACAGGAGAGAGGTCTCCCGCCTGGAGAACTGGTGCCAGGAGAACCACCTCCTGCTCAACGTCAGCAAAACAAAGGAACTGATCGTGGACTTCAGCAGGAAGCAGCAGAGGGACTACCATCCACTTGTCATAAGTGGTGCTGAGGTGGAAAGAGTGGACACCTTCAAATACCTGGGAGTGACCATCTCACAGGACCTGTCCTGGACTCATCACATAAACATCACTGTGAAGAAGGCCAGACAGCGTCTCTACCTCCTCAGGCGGCTGAGAGACTTCAAGCTCCCACTCAAGGTGCTC